>NW_026263195.1:2108574-2409799 GCF_947179515.1 Apodemus sylvaticus
CGTTATTTCTTCTCATAAAGTGTTTCCAATACGTACGTTTTTGTCTTTACTCTGCAACACTGTATTTCCTTATAAGGTGGTATTCTTACATATTCTTTCGATAGAAAACTCTCTTGTGCATTCTCTTTTGAGGCTACAAACTTAGTCATACACGCAACACCAAAGCATTTAGCGTTACAACATGTTGATTAGGAAAAAAAAAGATACTTTCCTTAAAACGTGGTTTTCTGAAAAATTTTGACGAAAGGAAATTCTCCTGTGGGTTCTGTTTTGAGGCTACACGTGTACACGTACACGCCCCACCAAATCCTTTCGAGTTACAACGTGCTGTTTAGGAGATACAAGCTAATTTTGTATGATACGTTATTTCTTTTCGTAAAGTGTTTCCAATAGAGTACGTATTTGTCTTTGCTCTGAGACACTGTGTTTCCTAATAAAGTGGTATTCTTACATATTCTTTCCATAGAAAACTCACCTGTGCGTTCTCCTTTGAGGCTACACGCTTTGACATACATGCAACACCAAAGCTTTTCGCATTACAACGTGTTGATTAGGAAAAATAAGATAATTTCGCAGGATGCGGGATTTCCTTAAAACGTGGTTTTCTGACAATTTTGACGAAAGAAAATTCTCCTGTGGGTTCTCTTTATAGGCTACACGTTTAGACGTACACGCCACACCAAATCTTTTCGAGTTACAACGTGTTGTTTAGGAGATACAAGCTAATTTTGTTTTTTTCGTCAAAATTTGTCAGAAAACCACGTTTTAAGGAAATCCCGCATCGTGCGAAATTAACTTTTTTTTTCCTAAACAACACGTTTTAACAGGAAAAGCTTTGCTGTTGCGAGTATATCTAAGCATGTAGCCTCAAAAGAGATCGCACATGAGAGTTTGCTCTCGAAAGAATATGTAAGAATACCACGTTATAAGGAAATACATTGTTGCAGAGTAAAGACAAATACATACGTATTGGAAACACTTTACAAGAAGAAATAACGCCTCGTACAAAATTAGCTTGTATCGCCTAAACAACACTTTGTAACTCGAAAACATTTGGTGTGGCATGTACGTCTAAACGTGTAGCCTCAAAAGAGAACCAACAGGAGAATTTTCTGTCGTCCAAATTTGTCAGAAAACAACGTTTTAAGGAAATCCCGCATCGTGCGAAATTATCTTGTTTTTCCTAAACAAAGTGTTATAACTCGAAAAGCTTTGGTGTTGCGTGTATGTCTAAGCATGTAGCCTCAAAAGAGAAGGCACAGGAGAGTTTTCTCTTGAAAGAATATGTAATAATACCACGTTATAAGGATATACAGTATTGCAGAGTAAAGACAAATACGTATTGGAAACACTTTACTAGAAGAAATAACGCATCTTACAAAATTAGCTTGCATCTCCTAAACAACACGTTGTAACTCGAAAAGATTTGGTGTGGCCTGTACGTTTAAATATGTAGCCTCAAAGGAGAAATCACAGGAGAATTTTCTTTCATCAAAATTTGTCAGAAAACCACGTTTTAAGGAAATCCCAAATCGTGCGAAATTATCTTGTTTTTCCTAAACAACACATCGTATCTCGAAAAGCTTTGGTGTTGCGTGTATGTCTAAGCGTGTAGCCTCAAAACAGAAGGCGCAGGAGAGTTTTCTCTCGAAAGAATATGTAAGAATACCACATTATAAGGAAATACAGTGTTGCAGAGTAAAGACAAACATGTACGTATTGGAAAGACTTTACAAGAAGAAATAACGCATCATAAAAATTAGCTTGTATCTCTTAAACTACACGTTGTAACTTGAAAAGATTTGGTGTAGCTTGTATGTCTAAACGTGTAGCCTCAAAAGAGAACCCACAGGAGAATTTTCTTTCGTCAATTTTTTTTCAGAAAACCACGTTTTAAGGAAATCCCGCAACATGTGAAATTTTCTTGTTTTTCCTAAACAACACGTTGTAACTCGAAAAGCTTTGGTGTTCTGTATATGTCTAAGCGTGCAGCCTCAAAAGAGAAGTCACAGGAGAGGTTTCTCTCGAAAGAATATGTAATAATACCACGTTATATGGAAATACAGTGTTGCAGAGTAAAGACATATAGGTACATGTTGGAAACACTTTATGAGAAGAAATAACGCATCGTAAAAAATTAGCTTGTATCTCCTAAACAACACGTTGTAACTCGAAAAGCTTTGGTGTTAAGTGTATATTTAAGCGTGTAGCTTCAAAAGAGAACACACAGGAGAGTTTTCTCTCGAAAGAATATGTAAGAATACCACATTATTATTAAATACAGTGCTGCAGAGTAAAGACAAATATGTATATATTGGAAACACTTTACGAGAAGAAATAACGCATCGTACAAAATTAGCTTGTAACTCCTAAACAACACGTTGTACTCGAAAATATTTGGTGTGGCATGTACGTCTAAACGTGTAGTCTCAAAAGAGAACACACAGGAGAAATTTCTTTCGTCAAAATTTGTCACAAAACAAAGTTTTGATGAAATCCCGCATCGTGAGAAATTATCTTGTTTTTCCTAATCAACAAGTTGTAACTCGAAAAGCTTTGGTGTTGCGTGTATGTCTAAGCGTGTAGCCTCAAAAGAGAAGGCACAGGAGAGTTTTCTCTTGAAAGAATACGTAAGAATACCACGTTATAAGGAAATACAGTGTTGCAGAGTAAAGACAAATACGTACCTATTGGAAACACTTAAACTTTACGAGAATAAAAATGCATCGTAAAAAATTAGCTTGTATCTCATAAACAACACGTTGTAACTCGAAAAGATTTGGTGTGGCGTGTACGTCTAAACGTGTAGCCTCAAAAGAGAACCCACAGGAGAATTTTCTTTCGTCAAAATTTGTCAGAAAACCACGTTATAAGGAAATCCCGCATTGTGCGAAATTATCTTGTTTTTCCTAAACAACACATTGTAACTCGAAAATCTTTGGTGTTGCGTGTATGTCTAAGCGTGTAGCCTCAAAAGAGAAGGCACAGGAGAGTTTTCTCTCGAAAGAATATGTAAGAATACCATGTTATAAGGAAATACAGTGTTGCAGAGTAAAGACAAATACTTATGTATTGGAAACACTTTAAGAGAAGAAATAACGCATCTTACAAAATTAGGTGATATCTCCTAAACAACACGTTGTAACTCAAAAAGATTTCGTGTGGCATGTACGTCTAAACGTGTAGCCTTCAAAAGAGAACCCACAGGAGAATTTTCTTTTGTCAAAATTTGTCTGAAAACCACGTTTTAAGGAAATCCAGCTTCGCGCGAAATTATCTTGTTTTTCCTAAACAACACGTTGTAACCCGAAACGCTTTGGTGTTGCCTGTATGTCTAAGCGTGTAGCTTCAAAAGAGAAGGCACAGGAGAGTTTTCTCTCAAAAGAATATGTAAGAATACCACGTTATAAGGAAATACAGTGTTGCAGAGTAAAGAGAAGTACATATGTACTGGAAACACTTTACGAGAAGAAATAACGCATCTTACAAAATTAGGTTGTATCTCCTAAACAACACGTTGTAACTCGAAAAGATTTGGTGTGGCGTGTATGTCTAAACGTGTAGCCTCAAAAGAGAGCCCACAGGAGAATTTTCTTTTGTCAATATTTGTCAGAAAACCACGTTTTAAGGAAATCCCGCATCGGGCGAAATTATCTTGTTTTTCCTAAACAACATGTTGTAACTTGAAAAGCTTTCGTATTGCGTGTATGTCTAAGAGTGTAGCCTCAAAAGAGAAGGCACAGGAGAGTTTTCTCTCAAAAGAATATGTAAGAATAACACGTTATAAGGAAATACAATGTTGTAGAGAAAAGACAAATACGTACATATTGGAAACACTTAAACTATACGAGAAGAAATATTGCATCGTACAAAATTAGTTTGTATCTCCTAAACAGCACGTTGTAACTCGAAAAGATTTGATGTGGCGTGTACGTCTAAACGTGTAGCCTCAAAGAGAACGCACAGGAAAATTTTCATTCATCAAAATTTGTCAGAAACCACGTTTTAAAGAAATCCCGCATTGTGTGAAATTATCTTATTTTTCCTAAACAACATGTTATAAATCGAAAAGCTTTGGTGTTGCGTTTATGTCTAAGCATGTAGCCTCAAAAGAGAAGGCACAGGAGTGTTTTCTCGAAAGAATATGTAAGAATACCACGTTATAAGGAAATACTGTGTTGCAGAGTAAAGACAAATACGTACATATTGGAAACACTTTACAAGAAGAAATAACGCATCGTACAAAATTAGGTTGTATCTCTTAAACAGCACTTTGTAACTCGAAAAGATTTGGTGTGGCGTGTACATCTAAACGTGTAGCCTCAAAGGAGAACCCACAGGAGAATTTTCTTTCGTCAAAATTTGTCAGAAAACCACGTTTAAGGAAATCCCGCATCGTGTGAAATTATCTTGTTTTTCCTAAAGAACACGTTGTAACTCGAAAAGCTTTGGTGTTGCGTGTATGTCTAAGATTGTAGCCTCAAAAGAGAAGGCAAAGGAGAGTTTTCTCTCAAAAGAATATGTAAGAATACCACGTTATAAGGAAATACAGTGTTGCAAAGTAAAGACAAATACGTACATTTTGGAAATATTTTACGAGAAGAATTAACGCCTCGTTCAAAATTAGTTTGTATCTCCTAAACAACACGTTGTAACTCGAAAAGATTTGGAGTGTCTTGTACGTCTAAACGTGTAGCCTCAAAAGAGAACCCACAGGAGAATTTTCTTTCGTCAAAATTTGTCAGAAAACCACGTTTTAAGGAAATCCGGCATCGTGCGAATTTATCTTGTTTTTCCTAATCAACACGTTGTAACACAAAATGCTTTGGTTTTGCGTGTATGTCTAAGCGCGTAGCCTCAAAAGAAAAGGCACAGGAGAGTTTTCTCTCGAAAGAATATGTAGGAATACCACGTTATAAGGAAATATAGTGTTGCAGAGTAAAGACAAATATGTACCTATTGGAAACACTTAAAATTTACGAGAATAAAAAATGCATCGTAAAAAATTAGCTTGTATCTCATAAACAGCACATTGTAACTCGAAAAGATTTGGTGTGGCGTGTATGTCTAAACATGTAGCCTCAAAAGAGAACCCACAGGAGAATTTTCTTTCATCAAAATTTGTCAGAAAACCAAGTTTTAAGGAAATCCCGCATCGTGCGAAATTATCTTGTATTTCCTAAACAACATGTTGTAACTCAAAAGCTTTGGTGTTGCGTGTATGTCTAAGCGTGTAGCCTCAAAAGAGAAGGCACAGGAGAGTTTTCTCTCGAAAGAATATGTAAGAATACCACGTTATAAGGAAATACAGTTTTGCAGAATAAAGACAAATACGTACCTATTGGAAACACTTAAAGTTTATGAGAAGAAATAACGCATCTTAAAAAATTAGCTTGTATCTCCTAAACAACACATTGTAACTCGAAAAGACTTGGTGTGGCGTGTACATCTAAACGTGGAGCCTCAAAAGAGAACCTACAGGAGAATTTTCTTTCGTCAAAATTTGTCAGAAAACCACGTTTTAAGGAAATCCCATATCGTGCGAAATTACCTTATTTTTCCTAAACAACATGTTGTAACATGAAAAGCATTGGTGTTGTGAGTATGTCTTAGCATGTAGCCTCAAAGGAGAACGCACAGGAGAGTTTTGTCTCGAAAAAATATGTAAGAATACCACGTTATAAGGAAATCGAATGTTTCAGAGTAAAGACAAATACATACTTATTGGAAACACGTTCCGAGAAGAAATAACGCATCGTAAAAATTAGCTTGTATCTCCTAAACAACACGTTGTAACTCGAAAAGATTTGGTGGGGCGTGTACGTCTAAACGTGTAGCCTCAAAAGAGAACCCACAGGATAATTTTCTTTCGTCAAAATTTGTCAGAAAACCATGTTTTAAGGTAATCCCGCATCGTGCGAAATTATCTTGTTTTTCCTAATCAACATGTTATAACTCGAAAAGCTTTGGTGTTGTGTGTATGTCTAAGCGTGTAGCCTCAAAAGAGAAGGCACAGGAGAGTTTTCTCTCAAAGAATATGTAAGAATACCACGTTATAAAGAAATACAGTTTTGCAGAGTAAAGACAAATATGTATGCATTGGAGAAACTTTAGGAGTAGAAATAACGCATCGTACAAAATTAGCTTGTATCTCCTAAACAACACGTTGTAACTCGAAAATATTTGGTATGGCGTGTATGTCTAAACATGTAGCCTCAAAAGAGAACCCACAGGAGAATTTTCATTCGTCAAAATTTGTCAGAAAACCACGTTTTAGGGAAATCCTGCATCGTGACAAATTATCTTGTTTTGCCTAAACAACACGTTGTAATTCGAAAAGCTTTGGTGTTGCGTGTATGTCTAACCGTGTAGCCTCAAAAGAGAAGGCACAGGAGAGTTTTCTCTCGAAAGAATATATAAGAATACCACGTAAATAGGAACTACAGTGTTGCAGAGTAAAGACAAGTACATACGTATTGGAAACACTTTAGGAGAAGAAATAACGCATCGTAAAAAATTAGCTTGTATCTCCTAAACAACACGTTGTAACTCGAAAATATTTGGTGTGGCGTGTGCGTCTAAACGTGTAGCATCAAAAGAGAACCCACAGGAGAATTTTCTTTCGTCAAAATTTATCAGAAAACCACGTTTTAAGGAAATCCCGCATCGTGCGAAATTATCTTGTTTTTCCTAAACAAAACATCGTAACTCGAAAAGCTTTGGCGTTGCTTGTATATCTAATCGTGTAGCCTCAAAAGAGAAGGCACAGGAGAGTTTTCTCTCGAAAGAATATGTAAGAATACCACGTTATAAGGAAGTACAGTGTTGCAGAGCAAAGACAAATACGTACGTTTTGGAAACATTTTAGGAGAAGAAATAATGCTTCGTACAAGCTTGTATCTCCTAAACAACACGTTTTAACTCGAAATGATTTGGTGTGGCGTGTACGTCTAAACGTGTAGCCTCAAAAGAGAACCCACAGGAGAATTTTCTTTCTTCAAAATTTGTCAGAAATCCACGTTTTAAGGAAATCTCGCATTGTGCGAAATTATCTTGTTTTTCCTAATCAACACGTTGTAACTCGAAAAGATTTGGTGTTGCGTTTATGTCTAAGCGTGTAGTCTCAAAAGAGAAGGCACAGGAGAATTTTCTTTCGTCAAAATTTGTCAGAAAACCACGTTTTAACGAAATCCCGCATCCTGCGAAATCATCTTGTTTTTCCTAAACAACAAGTTGTAACTCGAAAAGCTTTGGTTTGCGTGTATGTCTAAGTGTGTAGCCTCAAAAGGGAATGCACAGGAGAGTTTTCTCTCGAAAGAATATGTAAGAATACCCCGTTATAAGGAAATACAGTGTTGCAGAGTAAAGACAAATACGAACATATTGGAAACACTTTACGAGAAGAATTAACGCATCGTACAAAATTAGCTTGAATCTCCTAAACAACACCTTGTTACTCGAAAAGATTTGGTGTGGCGTGTACGTCTAAACGTTTAGCCTCAAAAGAGATCCCACAGGAGAATTTTCTTTCATCAAAATTTGTCAGAAACCACGTTTTAAGGAAATCTCGCATTGTGCGAAATTATCTTGTTTTTCCTAAACAACACGTTGTAACTCGAAAAGCTCTGGTGTTGCGTGTATGTCTAAGCGTGTAGCCTCAAAAGAGAAAGCACAGGAGAGTTTTCTCTCGAAAGAATATGTAAGAATGCCACGTTATAAGGAAATACAATGTTGCAGTGTAAAGACAAACACGTACGTATTGGAAACACTTTACGAGAAGAATTAACGCATAGTACAAAATTAGCTTGTATCTCCTAAACAACAAGTTGTATCTCGAAAAGATTTGGTGTGGCCTGTACGTCTAAACGTGTAGCCTCAAAGGAGAAACCACAGGAGAATTTTCTTTCATCAAAATTTTTCACAGAACCATGTTTTAAGGAAATCCCGCATCGTGTGAAATCATCTTCTTTTTCCTAAACAACATATTGTAACTCGAAAAGCTTTAGTGTTGCGTGTATGTCTAAGCGTGGAGCCTCAAAAGAGAAGGCACAGGATAGTTTTCTCTCGAGAGAATATGTAAGAATACCACGTTATTAGGAAATACAATTTTGCAGAGTAAAGACAAATAAGTACATATTGGAAACACTTTACGAGAAGAAATAATACATCATACAAAATTACCTTGTATCTCCTAAACAACACGTGGTAACTCGAAAAGATTTGGTTTGGTGTGTACGTCTAAACGTGTAGCCTCAAAAGAGAACCAACAGGAGAATTTTCTTTCATCAAAATTAGATAACCACGTTTTAAGGAAATCCCGCATCGTGCAAAATTATCTTGTTTTTCCTAAACAACACGTTGTAACTCAAAAAGCTTTGGTGTTGCGTGTATATCTAAGCGTGAAGCCCCAAAAGAGAATGCACAGGAGAGTTTTCTCTCGAAGGAACATGTAAGACTACAACGTTATAAGGAAATACAGTGTTGCAGAGTAAAGACAAAAACGTAAATATTGGAAACACTTTACGAGAAGAAATGACGGATCATAAAATATAAGCTTGTATCTCCTAAACAACAAGGGGTAACTCGAAAAGATTTGGTTTGGCATGTACGTCTCAAAGTGTAGCCTCAAAAGAGACCCCACAAGAGAATTTTCTTTCTTCAAAATTTGTCAGAAAACCACGTTATAAGGAAATCCCGCATCGTGCGAAATTATCTTGTTTTTCCTAAACAACAAGTTGTAACTCGAAAAGCTTTGGTGTTTCTTGTATGTCTAAGTGTGTAGCCTCTAAAGGGAATGCCCAGGAGAGTTTTCTATCGAACGAATATGTAAAAATACCACGTTATAAGGAAATACAGTGTTGCAGAGTAAAGACAAATACGTACATATTGGAAACACTTTACGAGAAGAAATAATGCATCGTAAAAAATTAGCTTGTATCTCCTAAACAACACGTTGTAACTCGAAAAGATTTGATGTGACGTGTACGTCTAAACGTGTAGCCTCAAAAGCGAACCCACAGGAGAATTTTCTTTCATCAAAATTTGTCAGAAACCACGTTTTAAGGAAATCTCGAATCGTGCGAAATTATCTTGTTTTTCCTAAAGAACACGTTGTAACTCGAAAAGCTTTGGTGTTGCGTGTATGTCTAAGCGTGTAGCCTCAAAAGAGAACGCACAGGAGAGTTTTCTCTTGAAAGAATATGTAAGAATACCTCGTTATAAGGAAATACAGTGTTGCAGAGTAAAGACAAATACGTACCTATTGGAAACACTTTAAGAGAAGAAATAATGCATCGTAAAAAATTAGCTTGTATCTCCTAAACAACACGTTGTAACTAGAAAAGATTTGGTGTGGCTCGTACGACTACACGTGTAGCCTCAAAAGAGAACCCACAGGAGAACTTTCTTTCGTCAAAATTTGTCAGAAAACCACGTCTTAAGGAAAGCCCGCATCGTGCAAAATTATCTTGTTTTTCCTAAACAACACGTTGTAACTCGAAAAGCTTTGGTGTTGCGTGTATGTCTAAGCGTGTAGCCTCTAAAGAGTACACACAGGAGAGTTTTCTCTCGAAAGAACATGTAAGAATACAACGTTATAAGGAATACAGTGTTGCAGAGTAAAGACAAATACATACTTGTTGGAAACACTTTACGAGAAGAAATAATTCATTGTAAAAAATTAGCTTGTATCTCCTAAACAACACGTGGTAACTCGAAAAGAATTGGTGTGGCGTTTACGTCTAAACGTGTAGCCTCAAAAGAGAACCCATAGGAGAATTTTCTTTCATCAAAATTTGTCAGAAACCACGTTGTATGGAAATCTCGCTTCGTGCGAAATTTTCTAGTTTTTCCTAAACAACACGTTGTAACTCGAAAAGCTTTGGAGTTGCGTGTATGTCTAAGCGTGTAGCCTCAAAAGAGAATGCACAGGAGAGTTTTCTCTTGAACGAACATGTAAGAATACCACGTTATAAGGAAATACAGTGTTGCACAGAAAAGACATTTACGTACCTATTGGAAACACTTTAAGAGAAGAAATAATGCATCATACAAAATTAGCTTGTATCTCCTAAACAACACGTTGTAACTCAAAAAGATTTGGTGTGGCACGTATGTCTACACGTGTAGCCTCAAAGGAGGACCCACAGGATAACTTTCTTTCTTCAAAATTTGTCAGAAAAACCACGTTTTAAGTAAATCCCGCATCGTGCAAAATTATCTTGTTTTTCCTAAACAACACGTTGTAACTCGAAAAGCTTTGTTGTTGCGTGTATGTCTAAGCGTGTAGCCTCTAAAGAGTATGCACAGGAGAGTTTTCTCTAGAAAGAACATGTAAGAATAAAACGTTATAAGGAAATACAGTGTTGGAGAGTAAAGACAAATACATACTTGTTGGAAACACTTTACAAGAAGAAATAATGCATCGTAAAAAATTAGCTTGTATCTACTAAACAACACGTGGTAACTCGAAAGGACTTCATGTGGCGTGTACGTCTAAACGTGTAGCCTCAAAAGAGAACCCATTGGAGAATTTTCTTTCTTCAAAATTTGTCAGAAAATCACGTTTTAACGAAATCCCGCATCCTGCGAAATTATCTTGTTTTTCCTAAACAACAAGTTGTAACTCGAAAAGCTTTGGTGTTGCGTGTATGTCTAAGTGTGTAGCCACAAAAGGGAATGCACAGGAGAGTTTTCTCTCGAAAGAATATGTAAGAATACCACGTTATAAGGAAATACAGTGTTGCAGAGTAAAGACAAATACGTACATATTGGAAACACTTTAAGAGAAGAAATAATGCATCGTCCAAAATTAGATTGTATCTCCTAAACAACACGTTGTAACTCGAAAAGATTTGGTGTGATGTGTACGTCTAAACGTGTAAGCCTTAAAAGAGAACCCACAGGAGAATTTTCTTTCAACAAAATTTGTCAGAAACCACGTTTTAAGGAAATCTCGCATCATGCGAAATTATCTTGTTTTCCCTAAACAACACGTTGTAACTCGAAAAGCTTTGGTGTTGCGTGTATGTCTAAGCATGTAGCCTCAAAAGAGAACGCACAGGAGAGTTTTTCCTCGAAAGAATATGTAAGAATACTACCTTATAAGGAAATACAGTGTTGCAGAGTAAAGACAAATACGTATGTATTGGAAACACTTTACGAGAAGAAATATCGCAACATACATTATTAGCTTGTATCTCCTAAACAACAGGTTGTAAGTCAAAAGGATTTGGTGTGGCGTGTACAGCTAAAGGTGTAGCCTCAAAAGAGAACCCACAGGAGAATTTTCTTTCATCAAAATATGTGAGAAAACCACGTTTTAAGGAAATCCCTCATCGTGCAAAATTATCTTGTTTTTCCTAAACAACAAGTTGTAACTCGAAAAGCTTTGGTGTTGCGTGTATGTCTAAGCGTGTAGCCTCAAAAGAGAATGTAAAGGAGAGTTTTTTCTAGAAAGAATATATAAGAATACCACGTTATAAGGAAATACAGTGTTGCAGAGTAAAGACAAATACGTACATATTGGAAACACTTTACGAGGAGAAATAACGCATCGTAAAAAATTAACTTGTATCTCCTAAACAACACGTTGTAACTGGAAAAGATTTGGTGTGGCGTGTACGTCTAAACGTGTAGCCTCAAAAGTGAACCCACCGGACAATTTTCTTTCGTTAAATTTTTTCAGAAAACCACGTTTTAAGGAAATCCCGCATCATGCGAAATCATCTTCTTTTTCCTAAACAACATGTTGTAACTCAAAAAGCTTTGGTGTTGCGTGTATGTTTAAGCGTGGAGCCTCAAAAGCGAAGGCACAGGTGAGTTTTCCCTCGAAAGAATATGTAAGAATACCACGTTATAAAGAAATACAATTTTGCCGAGTAAAGGCAAATAAGTACATATTGGAAACACTTTAGGAGAAGAAATAACGCATCGAACAAAATTAGCTTGTATCTCCTAAACAACACGTGGTAACTCGAAAGGTTTGGTTTGGCGTGTACGTCTAAATGTGTAGTCGCAAAAGAGAACACAAAGGAGAATTTTCTTTCGTCAAAATTTGTCAGAAAACCACGTTTTAAGGAAATCCTGCATCATGAGAAATTATCTTGTTTTTCCTAAACAACACGTTGTAACTCGAAAAGCTTTGGTGTTGCGTATATGTCTAAGCGTGTAGCCTCAAAGGAGAATGCACAGGAGAGTTTTCTCTCGAAAGAACATGTAAGAATACAACGTTATATGGAAATACAGTGTTGCAGAGTAAAGACAAATACGTACATATTGGTAACACTTTACGAGAAGAAATTACGCATCATGAAATATTAGCTTGTATCTCCTAAACAAAAAGTGGAAACTCACAAACATTTAGTTTGGTGTGTATGTCTAAACGTGTAGCCTCAAAAGAGAGCGCCCTGGAGAATTTTCTTTCTTCAAAATTTGTCAGAAAACCACGTTTTAACGAAATCCCGCATCCTGCAAAATTATCTTGTTTTTCCTAAAGAACAAGTTGTAACTCGAAAAGCTTTGGTGTTGCGTGTATGTCTAAGTGTGTAGCCTCAAAAGGATATGCAAGGAGAGTTTTCTCTCGAAAGAATATGTAAGAATACCACGTTATAAGGAAATACAGTGTTGCAGAGTAACGACTAATAGGTACATATTGGAAACACTTTAAGAGAAGAAATAAAAAACCGTACAAAATTAGCTTGTATCTCCTAAACAACAGGTTGTAACTTGAAAATATTTGGTGTGACGTGTACGACTAAACGTGTAGCCTCAAAAAAGAACTGACAGGAGAATTTTTTTATCGTCAAAATATGTGAGAAAACCACGTTTTAAGGAAATCCCTCATCATGCAATATTATCTTGTTTTTCCTAAACAACAAGTTGTAACTCGAAATCTTTGGTGTTGCGTGTATGTCTAAGCGTGTAGCCTCAAAAGAGAATGCAAAGGAGAGTTTTTTCTCGAAAGAATATGTAAGAATACCACGTTATAAGGAAATACAGAGTTGCAGAGTAAAGACGAATACGTACATATTGGAAACACTTTAAGAGAAGAAATAACGCATCATACAAAATTAACTTGTACTCCTAAACAACACGTTGTAACTCGAAAAGTTTTGATGTGGCGTGTACATATAAAGGTGTAGCCTCAAAAGAGAACCCACAGGAGAATTTTCTTTGGTCAAATTTGTCAGAAAACCACGTATTAAGGAAATCCTGCATCGTGGGAAATTATCTTGTTTTTCCTAAACAACACGTTGTAACTCGGAAAGATTTGGTGTTGCGTGTTTGTCTCAGTGTGTAGCCTCAAAAGAGAACACACAGGAGAGTTTTCACTAGAAAAAGTATGTAAGAATACCAGGTTATAAGGAAATACAGTGTTGCAGAGTAAAGACAAATACGTACTTATTGGAAACACTTTACAAGAAGAAATAACGCATCATACAAAATTAGCTTGTATCTCCTAAACAACAGGTTATAACTCGAAAGGATTTGGTGTGGCATGTATGTCTAAACGTGTAGCCTCAAAAGAGAACCCACAGAAGAATTTTCTATCGTCAAAATTTGTGAGAAAACCACGTTTTAAGGAAATCCCTCATCGTGCAAAATTATCGTGTTTTTCTTAAACAACACGTTGTAACTCGAAAAGCTTTGGTGTTGCGTGTATGTCCAAGCATGTAGCCTCAAAAGAGAATGCAAAGGAGAGTTCTTTCTCGAAAGAATATATAAGAATACCACATTATAAGGAAATACAGTGTTGCAGAGTAAAGACAAATACGTACATATTGGAAACACTTTACGAGAAGAAATAACGCATCGTACAAAATTAGCTTGTATCTCATAAACAACACGTTGTAACTCTAAATGATTTGCTGTGGCATGTACGTCTAAATGTGTAGCCTCAAAAGAGAACCCACAGGACAATTTTCTTTGGTCAAATTTGTCAGAAAACCACGTATTAAGGAAATCCAGCATCGTGAGAAATTATCTTGTTTTTTCCTAAACAACGCGTTGTAACTCGAAAAGCTTTGGTGTTGCGTGTATGTCTAAGCGTGTAGCCTCAAAGGAGAACACACAGGAGTGTTTTCTCTCGAAAGAATATGTAAGACTACCACGTTATAAGGAAGTACACTGTTGCAGAATAATGACAAATACTTACGTATTGGAAACCCTTAAACTTTAAGAGATGAAATAAAGCATCGTACAAAATTAGCTTGTATCTCCTAAACAACACGTTGTAACTCGAAAAGATTTGGTGTGGCGTGTACATCTAAACGTGTAGCCTCAAAAGAGAACCACAGGACAATTTTCTTTCATCAAAATTTGTCAGAAAACCACGTTTTAAGGAAATCCCGCATCGTGAGAAATTATCTTGTTCTTCCTAAAAAACACGTTGTAACTCGAAAAGCTTTGGTGTTGCGTGTATGTCTAAGCATGTAGCCTCAAAAGAGAATGCACAGGAGAGTTTTCTCTCGAAAGAATATGTAAGAATACCACGTTATAAGGAAATACAGTGTTGCAGAGTAAAGACAAATACGTACTTATTGGAAACACTTTTAGAGATGAAATAACGCATCGTTCAAAATTAGCTTGTATCTCCTAAACAACAGGTTGTAACTCGAAAAGAATTGATGTGGCATGTACGGCTAAACGTGTAGCCTCAAAAGAGAACCCACAGGAGAATTTTCTTTGGTCAAAATTTGTCAGAAAACCACGTATTAAGGAAACCCCGCATCGTGTGAAATTTTCTTGTTTTTCCTAAACAACACGTTGTAACTCGAAAAGCTTTGGTGTTGCATGTATGTCTAAGCGTGTAGCCTCAAAAGAAAACGCACAGAAGAGTTTTCTCTCGAAAGAATAGTTAAGAATACCACTTTATAAGGAAGTACAGTGTTGCTGAGTAAAGACGAAAACGTACATATTGGAAACCCTTAAACTTACGAGATGAATAAAGCATCGTACAAAATTAGCTTGTATCTTCTAAACAACACGTTTTTACTGGAAAAGATTTGGTGTGGTTTGTACGTCTAAACGTGTAGCCCCAAAAGAGAACCCACAGGACTATTTTCTTTCGTCAAAATTTGTCAGCAAACCACATTTTAAGGAAATCCCGCATCGTGAGAAATTATCTTGTTCTTCCAAAACAACAAGTTGTAACTCGAAAAGCTTTGGTGTTGCTTGTATGTCTAAGCGTGTAGCCTCAAAAGAGAACGCACAGGAAAGTTTTCTCTCGAAAGAATATGCAAGAATACCATTTTATAAGGAAAACAGTGTTGCAGAGTAAAGGCAAATACGTACGTATTTGAAACACTTAAACTTTACGAGAGAAATAACACATCTTAAAAAATTAGCTTGTATCTCCTAAACAACACGTTGTAACTCAAAAAGATTTGGTGTGGCGTGTACGTCTAAACGTGTAGCCTCAAAAGAGAACCCTCAGGAGTATTTTCTTTCGTCAAAATTTGTCAGAAAACCACGTTTTAAGGAAATCCCGCATCGTGCTAAATTATCTTGTTTTTCCTAAACAACACATTGTAACTCGAAAAACTGTGGTGTTGCGTGTATGTCTAAACGTGTAGCTTCAAAAGAGAACGCACAGGAGAGTTTTCTCTCGAATGAATATGTAAGAATACCACGTTATTAGGAATTACAGAGTTGCAGAGTAAAGGCAAAAACGTATGTATTGGAAACACTTAAACTTTACGAGAAGAAATAACGCATCGTAAAAAAAATTAGCTTGTATCTCCTAAACAGCATGGTGTAACTCAAAAGATTTGGTGTGGTGTGTACGTCTAAAGGTGTAGCCTCAAAAGAGAACCCACAGGAGAATTTTCTTTCGTCAAAATTTGTCAGAACACCACGTTTTAAGGAAATCCTGCATCGTGGGAAATTATCTTGTTCTTCCTAAACAACATGTTGTAACTCGAAAAGCTTTGCCGTTGCGTGTATGTCTAAACTTGTAGCCTCAAAAGAGAACGCACAGGAGAGTTTTCTCTCGAAAGAATATGAAAGAATACCACGTTATAAGGAAATACAGTGTTGCAGAGTAAAGACAAACACGTATGTATTGGAAACCCTTAAACTTTACGAGATGAAATAAAGCATCGTACAAAATTAGCTTGTATCTCCTAAACAACACGTTGTAACTCGAAAAGATTTGGTGTGGCATGTACGTCTAAACGTGTAGCCTCAAAAGAGAACCCACAGGACAATTTTCTTTCGTCAAAATTTTTCAGCAAACCACGTTTTAAGGAAATACCGCATCGTGAGAAATTATCTTGTTCTTCCTAAACAACACGTTTTAACTCGAAAAGCTTTGGTGTTGGGTGTATGTCTAAGCGTGTTGCCCCAAAAGAGAACGCATAGGAGAGTTTTCTCTCGAAAGAATATGTAAGAATACCACGTTATAAGGAAATACAGTGTAGCAGAGTAAAGACAAATACGTACGTACTGGAAACACTTTATGAGAGAAATAACGCATCTTGCAAAATTAGCTTGTAGGTCCTAAACAACATGTTGTAACTCGAAAAGATTTGGTGTGGCGTGTACGTCTAAACGTGTATCCTCAAAAGAGAACCCACAGGAGAGTTTTTTTTTTTTGTCTTTTTTTTTTATTTGATATAATTTATTTACATTTCAAATGATTTCCCCTTTTCTAGCCCCCCCCCACTCCCCGAAAGTCCCGTAAGCCCCCTTCTCTTCCCCTGTCCTCCCTCCCACCCCTTCCCAGTTCCCCGTTCTGGTTTTGCCAAATACTGTTTCACTGAGTCTTTCCAGAACCAGGGACCACTCCTGCTTTCTTCTTGTATCTCATTTGATGTGTGGATTATGTTTTGGGTATTCCAGTTTTCTAGGTTAATAACCACTTATTAGTGAGTGCATACCATGATTCACCTTTTGAGTCTGGGTTACCTCACTTAGTATGATGTTCTCTAGCTCCATCCATTTGCCTAAGAATTTCATGAATTCATTGTTTCTAATGGCTGAATAGTACTCCATTGTGTAGATATACCACATTTTTTGTATCCACTCTTCTGTTGAGGGATACCTGGGTTCTTTCCAGCATCTGGCAATTATAAATAGGGCTGCTATGAACATAGTAGAGCATGTATCCTTATTACATGGTGGGGAATCCTCTGGGTATATGCCCAGGAGTGGTATAGCAGGATCTTCTGGAAGTGAGGTGCCCAGTTTTCGGAGGAACCGCCAGACTGCTTTCCAGAGTGGTTGTACCAATTTGCAACCCCACCAGCAGTGGAGGAGTGTTCCTCTTTCTCCGCACCCTCTCCAACACCTGCTGTCTCCTGAATTTTTAATCTTAGCCATTCTGACTGGTGTAAGATGAAATCTTAGGGTTGTTTTGATTTGCATTTCCCTAATGACTAATGAAGTGGAGCATTTTTTAAGATGCTTCTCCGCCATCCGAAGTTCTTCAGGTGAGAATTCTTTGTTTAACTCTGTACCCCATTTTTTAATAGGGTTGTTCGTTTTTCTGGAGTCTAACTTCTTGAGTTCTTTATATATATTGGATATTAGCCCTCTATCTGATGTAGGATTGGTGAAGATCTTTTCCCAATTTGTTGGTTGCCGATCTGTCCTCTTGATGGTGTCCTTTGCCTTACAGAAACTCTGTAACCTTATGAGGTCCCATTTGTCAATTCTTGCTCTTAGAGCATACGCTATTGGTGTTCTGTTCAGAAACTTTCTCCCTGTACCGATGTCCTCAAGGGTCTTCCCCAGTTTCTTTTCTATTAGCTTCAGAGTGTCTGGCTTTATGTGGAGGTCCTTGATCCATTTGGATTTGAGCTTAGTACAAGGAGACAAGGATGGATCAATTCGCATTCTTCTGCATGCTGACCTCCAGTTGAACCAGCACCATTTGTTGAAAAGGCTATCTTTTTTCCATTGGATGTTTTCAGCCTCTTTGTCGAGGATCAAGTGACCATAGGTGTGTGGGTTCATTTCTGGATCTTCAATCCTGTTCCATTGATCCTCCTGCCTGTCACTGTACCAATACCATGCAGTTTTTAACACTATTGCTCTGTAGTATTGCTTGAGGTCAGGGATACTGATTCCCCCAGATTTTCTTTTGTTGCTGAGAATAGTTTTAGCTATCCTGGGTTTTTTGTTGTTCCAGATGAATTTGATAATTGCTCTTTCTAACTCTGTGAAGAATTGAGTTGGGATTTTGATGGGTATTGCATTGAATCTGTATAGTGCTTTAGGCAAAATGGCCATTTTAACTATATTGATTCTCCCGATCCATGAGCATGGGAGGTTTTCCCATTTTTTGAGGTCTTCTTCCATTTCCTTCTTCAGAGTCTTGAAGTTCTTGCCATACAGATCTTTCGCATGTTTGGTAAGAGTCACCCCAAGATACTTTATACTGTTTGTGGCTATTGTGAAGGGGGTCATTTCCCTAATTTCTTTCTCAGCCTGCTTATCCTTTGAGTATAGGAAGGCCACTGATTTGCTTGAGTTGATTTTGTAACCTGCCACTTTGCTGAAGTTGTTTATCAGCTGTAGGAGCTCTCTAGTGGAGTTCTTTGGGTCACTTAGGTAGACGATCATGTCGTCTGCAAATAATGATAGTTTGACTTCCTCCTTTCCAATTTGTATCCCTTTGACCTCCTTATGTTGTCGAATTGCCCGAGCTAGTACCTCAAGTACAATATTGAAAAGATAAGGAGAAAGGGGGCAGCCTTGTCTGGTCCCTGATTTCAGTGGGATTGCTTCAAGTTTCTCTCCGTTTAGTTTGATGCTGGCTACCGGTTTGCTGTATATTGCTTTTACTATGTTTAGGTATGGGCCTTGAATTCCTGTTCTCTCCAAGACTTTAAGCATGAAAGGATGCTGAATTTTGTCAAATGCTTTTTCAGCATCCAATGAAATGACCATGTGGTTTTGTTCTTTGAGTTTGTTTATGTAGTGGATTGTATTGATGGATTTCCGTATATTGAACCAACCCTGCATTCCCGGGATAAAGCCTACTTGATCATGGTGGATGATCGTTTTGATGTGTTCTTGGATTCGGTTGGCAAGAATTTTGTTGAGTATTTTTGCATCGATGTTCATAAGGGAAATTGGTCTGAAGTTCTCTTTCTTTGTTGGATCTTTGTGTGGCTTTGGTATCAGCGTAATTGTGGCTTCGTAGAAGGAATTGGGTAGTGTTCCTTCTGTTTCTATTTTGTGGAATAGTTTGAAGAGTATTGATGCTAACTCTTCTTTGAAGGTCTGGTAGAATTCTGCACTGAAACCATCTGGTCCTGTGCTTTTTTTGGTTGGAAGACTTTCTATGACTCCTTCTATTTCTTTAGGCTTTATGGGACTGTTTAGATGGTCTAGTTGGTCCTGATTTAATTTTGGTATTTGGTATCTGTCAAGGAAATTGTCCATTTCCTCCAGATTCTCCAGTTGTGTTGAGTACAGGCTCTTGTAGTAGGATCTGATGATTTTTTGGATTTCCTCAGTTTCCGTTGTTATGTCTCCCTTTTCATTTCTAAGTTTGTTAATTTGGATACTTTCTCTGTGCCCTTTGGTCAGTCTGGCTAAGGGTTTATCTATCTTGTTGATTTTCTCAAAGAACCAGCTCCTAGTTTTGTTGATTTTTTGTATGGTTCTCTTTGTTTCTACTTGATTGATTTCGGCCCTGAGTTTGATGATTTCCTGCCTTCTACTCCTCCTGGGTGAAATAGCTTCTTTTTGTTCTAGGGCTTTCAGGTGTGTCATTAAGTTGGTAATGTATGCTCTCTCCATTTTCTTTTTGGAGGCACTCAGGGCTATGAGTTTTCCTCTTAGCACTGCTTTCATTGTGTCCCATAGATTTGGGTATGTTGTGTTTTCATTTTCATTGTGTTCTAAAAAGTCTTTATTTTCTTTCTTTATTTCTTCCTTGACCAAGGTGTCATTGAGTAGAGTATTGTTCAATTTCCACGTGTATGTGGGTTTTCTGTTGTTTCTGTTGCTATTGAAGACCACTTTTATTCCATAGTGATCAGATAGGAGGCATGGGATTAGTTCTATCTTTTTATATTTGTTGAGGTCTGTCTTGTGACCAATTATATGGTAGATTTTGGAGAAGGTACCATGAGGTGCTGAAAAAAAGGTATATTCTTTTGTTTTAGGATAGAATGTTCTATATATATCAGTTAAGTCTAATTGGGCCAAAGCTTCAATTAGTTTCATTGTGTCCTTGTTTAGTTTCTGTTTTCCTGATCGGTCCATTGAGGAAAGTGCAGTGTTGAAGTCACCCACAATTATTGTGTTAGGTGTAATGTGTGCTTTGAGTTTTAATAAAGTTTCTTTTATGAAAGAGGGTGCCCTTGCATTTGGAGCATAGATGTTCAGGATTGAGAGTCCTTCTTGTTGTATTTTTCCTTTGACCAGCAAGAAGTGTCCCTCAGAGTCTCTTTTGATGACTTTGGGTTGAAAGTCAATTTTATCTGATATTAAAATGGCTACTCCAGCTTGTTTCCTGAGACCATTTGCTTGTAAAATTGTCTTCCAGCCTTTTACTCTAAGGTAGTGTTTGTCTTTGACCCTGAGGTGTGTTTCCTGTAAGCAGCAAAATGTAGGGTCCTGTTTACGTATCCAGTCAGTTAGTCTGTGTCTTTTTATTGGGGCATTGAGTCCATTGATGTTAAGAGATATTAAGGAATAGTGATTGTTACTTCCTATCATTTTTGACGTTATTTTTTAAATTTGATTGCTTAACTTCTTTTGGGTTTGATGAAAGGTTACTATCTTGCTTTTTTCAGGGTGGAGTTTCCCTCCTTGTATTGGTGTTGTCCTCCTATTATCCTTTTTAGGGCTGGGTTTGTGGATAGATATTGGGTGAACTTGGTTTTGTCGTGAAATATCTTAGTTTCTCCATCTATGGTGATTGAGAGTTTTGCTGGATATAGTAGTTTTGGTTGGCATTTGTGTTCTCTTAGAGTCTGCATGAGATCTGCCCAGGACCTTCTAGCCTTCATACTCTCAGGTGAAAAGTCTGCTGTGATTCTGATAGGTCTTCCTTTATATGTTACTTGGCCTTTTTCTCTTACTGCCTTTAGTATTCTTTCTTTGTTTAGAACATTTGGTGTTTTGATTATTATGTGACGGGAAGTATTTCTGTTCTGGTCCAGTCTGTTTGGAGTTCTGTAGGCTTCTTGTATATTCATGGGCATCTCTCTCTTTAGGTTAGGGAAGTTTTCTTCCATAATTTTATTGAAGATATTTGCTGGCCCTTTAAGTTGTAAATCTTCACTCTCATCTATGCCTATAATCCTTAGGTTTGGTCTTCTCATTGTGTCCTGGATTTCCTGGATATTTTGGGTTACAAGCTTTTTGCACTTTGCATTTTCTTTAACTGTTGAGTCCATGGTTTCTATGGAATCTTCAGCATCTGAGATTCTTTCTTCTATCTCTTGTATTCTGTTGTTGATATTTGCATCTCTGTCCCCTGATTTCTTCCCAAGGCTTTCTATCTCCAAAGTTGTCTCCCTTTGAGTTTTCTTAGTTGTTTCTACTTCTGATTTTAGATCCTGGATGGTTTTGCTTAGCTCCTTCCCTTGCATGTTTGTGTTTTCCTGTAATTCTTTAAGAGATTTTTGTGTTTCCTCTTTCATGAGCTCAGCCTGTTGACCAAAGTTCTCCTGTATTTCTTTAAGAGATTTTTGTGTTTCGTCTTTCATGACCTCAGCCTGTTGAGCAAAGTTCTCCTGTATTTCTTTAAGTGTTTTTTGCATTTCCTCCTTGTTGGCTTTTGTATTCTCCTGGATTTCTTTCAATGATTTTTGTGTTTCCCTTGCAAGGGCTTCTAACTTTTGATCCATTTTCTCCTCAATGTCCTTCATGTGTTCCTGTACCAGCATCATGACCAGTGATTTTAAATCCAAATCTTGTTTTACTGGTGTGATGGGGTATCCAGGACTTGCTGGTAGAGGAGAATTTGGTTCAGATGTTGCCATATTGCCTTGATTTCTGTTAGTGACGTTTCTGCGTTTGCCTTTTGCCATCTAGCTCTCACTGGTGTTACTTGGTCTTGTCAGTGCTGGACTCACCAGTGCAAGCTGCCCCTTCCCTGTTGGCCTCTGGTGCACAGCTTACACTCTGCACTGCCTATAGACAGGGTGCTGTTGTCCAGGCTGTTCAGATCCCGAAGCAGGCACCTGAAGGCTCCCGTTGGGGCCCACAGGATTTATTGGAGCACACCGACTTCTCCCAGCTGGCCGCCCGGAAGCCCCCACTAGCCTGTTGAGGGACCTGGAGATGTGGCGGCCACCCAGGCTGATCTGAAGCGGAGAGAGTTGAGCTGGGGGCTTCTGCCTGAGGCCTTGCCCCAGATTGTGTCTGTGGACCAGGTGGAACCCGTGTGCACCCCCAGGGAGCTCCGAAGGTGAATGTTGCTGTGACCTCCCCTGTGCTCCGCTCACTCCGCTGGGCAGCCGATTTCCCCAACCGGGCTGGCGCACACTAGGTTAGCCTTGTCGCCCTGGCCCTGAGTCCAGGCAAACGCCTGGGAGGCCAAGGTCCGAGCAAAGTTCCCCTAGGGCTATGTCTGTTATTTGGGTCCGCCAGGTGACCCAGATGGTGGGCGTGCGCGTCCGCGCTCCGCGAAAGCACCGGGAGAGTCTGTTGTGCTAATAACCTCCTGGGCTGGTTGACACACAGATGGCCCACCAAGCCGCCCAGTTCTTGGGGTCAGTCCTGTGCCTTTTGGGGCCTAGACCCCCGTTTTGTTAGCCTCAGGCTACGCTTGTTAGCAGTCTCTGCCCTCCCGAGCACTCTGGCTCCTGTAGGCAAAATGGCGGCGCGTGCACCGGCCGGGGCAAAAAAAAAAAACTCCTGGCTGGGTTGGCGCCCCGATGGCCACTCGAACAGCCCAGGGCCTGGGTGCAGGCCAACGCCCATCTGGCTCAGACCCCTGCGGTGTTGGGCCTAGGATTATGTTTGTGTACCTCAGTCTGACCGATCTCTGGAGCCCGGGATCACGATGGCGGTGAGTCTCTCCTGACTGGCGGGCAGCCGAGTTCTGAAGTGGCTTCCGTGCAGCGAAAGGCTCCGCAGAACCGCAGTTGCTTGCCGCCCGGCTGGTCAGCGAAGGTCAGTGGTCGTGGGCGCAGGGCCTAACTGGACCCTGTGTCGCCTTGGTTCCACCGCTGATGGCCCTTCAGCTGGAGCAGCCACTGCTACCGCCGCCGCCGCCCGAGAGTTTTCTTTCGTCAAAATTTGTCAGAAAACCACGTTTTAAGGAAATTCCGCATCGTGCGAAATTATCTTGTTTTCCTAAACAACAAGTTGTAACTCGAAAAGCTTTGGTGTTGCGTGTATGTCTAAGTGTGTAGCCTCTAAAGGGAATGCAAGGAGAGTTTTCTTTCGAAAGAATATGTAAGAATACCACGTTATAAGGAAATACAGTGTTGCAGAGTAAAGACAAATACGTACATATTGTAAACACTTTAAGAGAAGAAATAAAAATTCGTACAAAATTAGCTTGTATCTCATAAACAACACCTTGTAACTCGAAAATATTTGGTGTGACGTGTACTTCTAAATGTGTAGCCTCAAAAGAGAACCGACAGGAGAATTTTTTATCGTCAAAATATGTAAGAAAACCACGTTTTAAGGAAATCCCTCAGCGTGAAAAATTATCTTGTTTTTCCTAAACAACAAGTTGTAACTCGAAAAACTTTGGTGTTGCGTGTATGTCTAAGCGTGTAGCCTCAAAAGAGAATGCAACGGAGAGTTTTTTCTCGAAAGAATATGTAAGAATACCACGTTATAAGGAAATACAGTGTTGCAGAGTAAAGACAAATACGTACATATTGGAAACACTTTACGAGAAGAAATAATGCATCATACAAAATTAGCTTGTATCTCCTAAACAACACGTTGTAACTCGAAAAGATTTGATGTGGTGTGTACGTCTAAACGTGTAGCCTCAAAAGAGAACCCACAGGAGAATTTTCTTTCATCAAAATTTGTCAGAAACCACGTTGTATGGAAATCTCGCTTCGTGCGAAATTTTCTGGTTTTTCCTAAACAACACGTTGTAACTCGAAAAGCTTTGGTGTTGCGTGTATGTCTAAGCGTGTAGCCTCAAAAGAGAATGCACAGGAGAGTTTTCTCTTGAACGAACATGTAAGAATACCACGTTATAAGGAAATACAGTGTTGCACAGAAAAGACATTTACGTACCTATTGGAAACACTTTAAGAGAAGAAATAATGCATCATACAAAATTAGCTTGTATCTCCTAAACAACACGTTGTAACTCGAAAAGATTTGGTGTGGCTCGTATGTCTACACGTGTAGCCTCAAAAGAGGACCCACAGGATAACTTTCTTTCTTCAAAATTTGTCAGAAAAACCACGTTTTAAGTAAATCCCGCATCGTGCAAAATTATCTTGTTTTTCCTAAACAACACGTTGTAACTCGAAAAGCTTTGTTGTTGCGTGTATGTCTAAGCGTGTAGCCTCTAAAGAGTATGCACAGGAATGTTTTCTCTAGAAAGAACATGTAAGAATAAAACGTTATAAGGAAATACAGTGTTGCAGAGTAAAGACAAATACATACTTGTTGGAAACACTTTACAAGAAGAAATAATGCATCGTAAAAAATTAGCTTGTATCTACTAAACAACACGTGGTAACTCGAAAGGACTTCATGTGGCGTGTACGTCTAAACGTGTAGCCTCAAAAGAGAACCCATTGGAGAATTTTCTTTCTTCAAAATTTGTCAGAAAATCACGTTTTAACGAAATCCCGCATCCTGCGAAATTATCTTGTTTTTCCTAAACAACAAGTTGTAACTCGAAAAGCTTTGGTGTTGCGTGTATGTCTAAGTGTGTAGCCACAAAAGGGAATGCACAGGAGAGTTTTCTCTCGAAAGAATATGTAAGAATACCACGTTATAAGGAAATACAGTGTTGCAGAGTAAAGACAAATACGTACATATTGGAAACACTTTAAGAGAAGAAATAATGCATCGTACAAAATTAGATTGTATCTCCTAAACAACACGTTGTAACTCGAAAAGATTTGGTGTGATGTGTACGTCTAAACGTGTAGCCTTAAAAGAGAACCCACAGGAGAATTTTCTTTCAACAAAATTTGTCAGAAACCACGTTTTAAGGAAATCTCGCATCATGCGAAATTATCTTGTTTTCCCTAAACAACACGTTGTAACTCGAAAAGCTTTGGTGTTGCGTGTATGTCTAAGCATGTAGCCTCAAAAGAGAACACACAGGAGAGTTTTTCCTCGAAAGAATATGTAAGAATACTACCTTATAAGGAAATACAGTGTTGCAGAGTAAAGACAAATACGTATGTATTGGAAACACTTTACGAGAAGAAATATCGCAACATACATTATTAGCTTGTATCTCCTAAACAACAGGTTGTAAGTCAAAAGGATTTGGTGTGGCGTGTACAGCTAAAGGTGTAGCCTCAAAAGAGAACCCACAGGAGAATTTTCTTTCATCAAAATATGTGAGAAAACCATGTTTTAAGGAAATCCCTCATCGTGCAAAATTATCTTGTTTTTCCTAAACAACAAGTTGTAACTCGAAAAGCTTTGGTGTTGCGTGTATGTCTAAGCGTGTAGCCTCAAAAGAGAATGTAAAGGAGAGTTTTTTCTAGAAAGAATATATAAGAATACCACGTTATAAGGAAATACAGTGTTGCAGAGTAAAGACAAATACGTACATATTGGAAACACTTTACGAGGAGAAATAACGCATCGTAAAAAATTAACTTGTATCTCCTAAACAACACGTTGTAACTGGAAAAGATTTGGTGTGGCGTGTACGTCTAAACGTGTAGCCTCAAAAGTGAACCCACCGGACAATTTTCTTTCGTTAAATTTTTTCAGAAAACCACGTTTTAAGGAAATCCCGCATCATGCGAAATCATCTTCTTTTTCCTAAACAACATGTTGTAACTCAAAAAGCTTTGGTGTTGCGTGTATGTTTAAGCGTGGAGCCTCAAAAGCGAAGGCACAGGTTAGTTTTCCCTCGAAAGAATATGTAAGAATACCACGTTATAAAGAAATACAATTTTGCCGAGTAAAGGCAAATAAGTACATATTGGAAACACTTTAGGAGAAGAAATAACGCATCGAACAAAATTAGCTTGTATCTCCTAAACAACACGTGGTAACTCGAAAGGTTTGGTTTGGCGTGTATGTCTAAATGTGTAGTCGCAAAAGAGAACACAAAGGAGAATTTTCTTTCGTCAAAATTTGTCAGAAAACCACGTTTTAAGGAAATCCTGCATCATGAGAAATTATCTTGTTTTTCCTAAACAACACGTTGTAACTTGAAAAGCTTTGGTGTTGCGTATATGTCTAAGCGTGTAGCCTCAAAGGAGAATGCACAGGAGAGTTTTCTCTCGAAAGAACATGTAAGAATACAACGTTATATGGAAATACAGTGTTGCAGAGTAAAGACAAATACGTACATATTGGTAACACTTTACGAGAAGAAATTACGCATCATGAAATATTAGCTTGTATCTCCTAAACAAAAAGTGGAAACTCACAAACATTTAGTTTGGTGTGTATGTCTAAACGTGTAGCCTCAAAAGAGAGCGCCCTGGAGAATTTTCTTTCTTCAAAATTTGTCAGAAAACCACGTTTTAACGAAATCCCGCATCCTGCAAAATTATCTTGTTTTTCCTAAAGAACAAGTTGTAACTCGAAAAGCTTTGGTGTTGCGTGTATGTCTAAGTGTGTAGCCTCAAAAGGATATGCAAGGAGAGTTTTCTCTCGAAAGAATATGTAAGAATACCACGTTATAAGGAAATACAGTGTTGCAGAGTAACGACAAATAGGTACATATTGGAAACACTTTAAGAGAAGAAATAAAAAACCGTACAAAATTAGCTTGTATCTCCTAAACAACAGGTTGTAACTTGAAAATATTTGGTGTGACGTGTACGACTAAACGTGTAGCCTCAAAAAAGAACTGACAGGAGAATTTTTTTATCGTCAAAATATGTGAGAAAACCACGTTTTAAGGAAATCCCTCATCATGCAATATTATCTTGTTTTTCCTAAACAACAAGTTGTAACTCGAAATCTTTGGTGTTGCGTGTATGTCTAAGCGTGTAGCCTCAAAAGAGAATGCAAAGGAGAGTTTTTTCTCGAAAGAATATGTAAGAATACCACGTTATAAGGAAATACAGAGTTGCAGAGTAAAGACGAATACGTACATATTGGAAACACTTTAAGAGAAGAAATAACGCATCATACAAAATTAACTTGTACTCCTAAACAACACGTTGTAACTCGAAAAGTTTTGATGTGGCGTGTACATATAAAGGTGTAGCCTCAAAAGAGAACCCACAGGAGAATTTTCTTTGGTCAAATTTGTCAGAAAACCACGTATTAAGGAAATCCTGCATCGTGGGAAATTATCTTGTTTTTCCTAAACAACACGTTGTAACTCGGAAAGATTTGGTGTTGCGTGTTTGTCTCAGTGTGTAGCCTCAAAAGAGAACACACAGGAGAGTTTTCACTAGAAAAAGTATGTAAGAATACCAGGTTATAAGGAAATACAGTGTTGCAGAGTAAAGACAAATACGTACTTATTGGAAACACTTTACAAGAAGAAATAACGCATCATACAAAATTAGCTTGTATCTCCTAAACAACAGGTTATAACTCGAAAGGATTTGGTGTGGCATGTATGTCTAAACGTGTAGCCTCAAAAGAGAACCCACAGAAGAATTTTCTATCGTCAAAATTTGTGAGAAAACCACGTTTTAAGGAAATCCCTCATCGTGCAAAATTATCGTGTTTTTCTTAAACAACACGTTGTAACTCGAAAAGCTTTGGTGTTGCGTGTATGTCCAAGCATGTAGCCTCAAAAGAGAATGCAAAGGAGAGTTCTTTCTCGAAAGAATATATAAGAATACCACATTATAAGGAAATACAGTGTTGCAGAGTAAAGACAAATACGTACATATTGGAAACACTTTACGAGAAGAAATAACGCATTGTACAAAATTAGCTTGTATCTCATAAACAACACGTTGTAACTCTAAATCATTTGCTGTGGCATGTACGTCTAAATGTGTAGCCTCAAAAGAGAACCCACAGGACAATTTTCTTTGGTCAAATTTGTCAGAAAACCACGTATTAAGGAAATCCAGCATCGTGAGAAATTATCTTGTTTTTTCCTAAACAACGCGTTGTAACTCGAAAAGCTTTGGTGTTGCGTGTATGTCTAAGCGTGTAGCCTCAAAGGAGAACACACAGGAGTGTTTTCTCTCGAAAGAATATGTAAGACTACCACGTTATAAGGAAGTACACTGTTGCAGAATAATGACAAATACTTACGTATTGGAAACCCTTAAACTTTAAGAGATGAAATAAAGCATCGTACAAAATTAGCTTGTATCTCCTAAACAACACGTTGTAACTCGAAAAGATTTGGTGTGGCGTGTACATCTAAACGTGTAGCCTCAAAAGAGAACCACAGGACAATTTTCTTTCATCAAAATTTGTCAGAAAACCACGTTTTAAGGAAATCCCGCATCGTGAGAAATTATCTTGTTCTTCCTAAAAAACACGTTGTAACTCGAAAAGCTTTGGTGTTGCGTGTATGTCTAAGCATGTAGCCTCAAAAGAGAACGCACAGGAGAGTTTTCTCTCGAAAGAATATGTAAGAATACCACGTTATAAGGAAACACAGTGTTGCAGAGTAAAGACAAATACGTACTTATTGGAAACACTTTTAGAGATGAAATAACGCATCGTTCAAAATTAGCTTGTATCTCCTAAACAACAGGTTGTAACTCGAAAAGAATTGATGTGGCATGTACGGCTAAACGTGTAGCCTCAAAAGAGAACCCACAGGAGAATTTTCTTTGGTCAAAATTTGTCAGAAAACCACGTATTAAGGAAACCCCGCATCGTGTGAAATTTTCTTGTTTTTCCTAAACAACACGTTGTAACTCGAAAAGCTTTGGTGTTGCATGTATGTCTAAGCGTGTAGCCTCAAAAGAAAACGCACAGAAGAGTTTTCTCTCGAAAGAATAGTTAAGAATACCACTTTATAAGGAAGTACAGTGTTGCTGAGTAAAGACGAAAACGTACATATTGGAAACCCTTAAACTTACGAGATGAAATAAAGCATCGTACAAAATTAGCTTGTATCTTCTAAACAACACGTTTTTACTGGAAAAGATTTGGTGTGGTTTGTACGTCTAAACGTGTAGCCCCAAAAGAGAACCCACAGGACTATTTTCTTTCGTCAAAATTTGTCAGCAAACCACGTTTTAAGGAAATCCCGCATCGTGAGAAATTATCTTGTTCTTCCAAAACAACAAGTTGTAACTCGAAAAGCTTTGGTGTTGCTTGTATGTCTAAGCGTGTAGCCTCAAAAGAGAACGCACAGGAAAGTTTTCTCTCGAAAGAATATGCAAGAATACCATTTTATAAGGAAAACAGTGTTGCAGAGTAAAGGCAAATACATACGTATTTGAAACACTTAAACTTTACGAGAGAAATAACACATCTTAAAAAATTAGCTTGTATCTCCTAAACAACACGTTGTAACTCGAAAAGATTTGGTGTGGCGTGTACGTCTAAACGTGTAGCCTCAAAAGAGAACCCTCAGGAGTATTTTCTTTCGTCAAAATTTGTCAGAAAACCACGTTTTAAGGAAATCCCGCATCGTGCTAAATTATCTTGTTTTTCCTAAACAACACATTGTAACTCGAAAAACTGTGGTGTTGCGTGTATGTCTAAACGTGTAGCCTCAAAAGAGAATGCACAGGAGAGTTTTCTCTCGAATGAATATGTAAGAATACCACGTTATTAGGAATTACAGAGTTGCAGAGTAAAGGCAAAAACGTATGTATTGGAAACACTTAAACTTTACGAGAAGAAATAACGCATCGTAAAAAAATTTAGCTTGTATCTCCTAAACAGCATGGTGTAACTCAAAAGATTTGGTGTGGTGTGTACGTCTAAAGGTGTAGCCTCAAAAGAGAACCCACAGGAGAATTTTCTTTCGTCAAAATTTGTCAGAACACCACGTTTTAAGGAAATCCTGCATCGTGGCTAATTATCTTGTTCTTCCTAAACAACATGTTGTAACTCGAAAAGCTTTGCCGTTGCGTGTATGTCTAAACTTGTAGCCTCAAAAGAGAACGCACAGGAGAGTTTTCTCTCGAAAGAATATGAAAGAATACCACGTTATAAGGAAATACAGTGTTGCAGAGTAAAGACAAACACGTATGTATTGGAAACCCTTAAACTTTACGAGATGAAATAAAGCATCGTACAAAATTAGCTTGTATCTCCTAAACAACACGTTGTAACTCGAAAAGATTTGGTGTGGCATGTACGTCTAAACGTGTAGCCTCAAAAGAGAACCCACAGGACAATTTTCTTTCGTCAAAATTTTTCAGCAAACCACGTTTTAAGGAAATACCGCATCGTGAGAAATTATCTTGTTCTTCCTAAACAACACGTTTTAACTCGAAAAGCTTTGGTGTTGGGTGTATGTCTAAGCGTGTAGCCCCAAAAGAGAACGCATAGGAGAGTTTTCTCTCGAAAGAATATGTAAGAATACCACGTTATAAGGAAATACAGTGTAGCAGAGTAAAGACAAATACGTACGTACTGGAAACACTTTATGAGAGAAATAACGCATCTTGCAAAATTAGCTTGTAGGTCCTAAACAACATGTTGTAACTCGAAAAGATTTGGTGTGGCGTGTAAGTCTAAACGTGTATCCTCAAAAGAGAACCCACAGGAGAGTTTTCTTTCGTCAAAATTTGTCAGAAAACCACGTTTTAAGGAAATTCCGCATCGTGCGAAATTATCTTGTTTTTCCTAAACAACACATTGTAACTCGAAAAGCTTTGGTGTTGCGTGTATGTCTAAGTGTGTAGCCTCTAAAGGGAATGCAAGGAGAGTTTTCTTTCGAAAGAATATGTAAGAATACCACGTTATAAGGAAATACAGTGTTGCAGAGTAAAGACAAATACGTACATATTGTAAACACTTTAAGAGAAGAAATAAAAATTCGTACAAAATTAGCTTGTATCTCATAAACAACACCTTGTAACTCGAAAATATTTGGTGTGACGTGTACTTCTAAACGTGTAGCCTCAAAAGAGAACCGACAGGAGAATTTTTTATCGTCAAAATATGTAAGAAAACCACGTTTTAAGGAAATCCCTCAGCGTGAAAAATTATCTTGTTTTTCCTAAACAACAAGTTGTAACTCGAAAAGCTTTGGTGTTGCGTGTATGTCTAAGCGTGTAGCCTCAAAAGAGAATGCAAAGGAGAGTTTTTTCTCGAAAGAATATGTAAGAATACCACGTTATAAGGAAATACAGTGTTGCAGAGTAAAGACAAATACGTACATATTGGAAACACTTTACGAGAAGAAATAATGCATCATACAAAATTAGCTTGTATCTCCTAAACAACACGTTGTAACTCGAAAAGATTTGATGTGGTGTGTACGTCTAAACGTGTAGCCTCAAAAGAGAACCCACAGGCGAATTTTGTTTGGTCAAATTTGTCAGAAAACCACGTATTAAGGAAATCCTGCATCGTGGGAAATTATCTTGTTTTTCCTAAACAACACGTCGTAACTCGAAAAGATTTGGTGTTGCGTGTTTGCCTCAGTGTGTAGCCTCAAAAGAGAACACACAGGAGAGTTTTCACTAGAAAGAATATGTAAGAATACCAGGTTATAAGGAAATACAGTGTTGCAGAGTAAAGACAAATACGTACATATTGGAAACACTTTACGAGAAGAAATAACGCATCATACAAAATTAGTTTGTATCTCCTAAACAACAGGTTGTAACTCGAAAGGATTTGGTGGGGCATGTACGTCTAAACGTGTAGCCTCAAAAGAGAACCCACAGGAGAATTTTCTATCGTCAAAATTTGTGAGAAAACTACGTTTTAAGGAAATCCCTCATCGTACAAAATTATCTTGTTTTTCTTAAATAACACTTTGTAACTCGAAAAGCTTTGGTGTTGCGTGTATGTCTAAGCATGTAGCCTCAAAAGAGAAGGCAAAGGAGAGTTCTTTCTCGAAAGAATATATAAGAATACCACGTTATAAGGAAATACAGTGTTGCAGAGTAAAGACAAATACGTACATATTAGAAACATTTTACAAGAAGAAATAACGCATCGTACAAAATTAGCTTGTATCTCCTAAACAACACGTTGTAACTGTAAGTGATTTGGTGTGGCGTGTACGTCTAAACGTGTAGCCTCAAAAGAGAACCCACAGGAGAATTTTCTTTGGTCAAATTTGTCAGAAAACCACGTATTAAGGAAAACTTACATCGTGCAAAATTATCTTGTTTTTCCTAAACAACACGTTTTAACTCGAAGAGCTTTGGTGTTGCGTGTATGTCTCAGCGTGTAGCCTCAAAAGAGAACACACAGGAGAGTTTTCTCTCGAAAGAATATGTAAGAATACCACGTTATAAGGATATACAGTGTTGCAGAGTAAAGACAAATAGGTACGTATTGGAAACCCTTATACTTTACGAGATGAAATAAAGCATCGTACAAAATTAGCTCGTATCTCCTAAACAACACGTTGTAACTCAAAAGATTTGGTGTGGCGTGTACGTCTAAACGTGTAGCCTCAAGAGAGAACCCATAGGAGAATTTTCTTTCGTCAAATATTCAGAAAACCACGTTTTAAGGAAATCCCGCATCGTGCGAAATTATCTTGTTTTTCCTAAACAACACCTTGTAACTCGAAAAGCTTTGGTGTTGCATGTATGTTTAAGCGTGTAGACTCAAAAGAGAGCACACAGGAGAGTTTTCTCTCGAAAGAATGTGTAAGAATACCACGTTATAAGGAAATACAGTGTTGCAGAGTAAAGACAAATACATACTTATTGGAAACACTTTATGAGAAGAAATAACGCATCGTAAAAAATTAGCTTGTATCTCCTAAACAACACGTTGTAACTCGAAAAGATTTGGTGTGACCTGTACGTCTAAACGTGTAGCCTCAAAAGAGAATCCACAGGAGAATTTTCTTTGGTCAAAATTTGTCAGAAAACCATGTATTAAGGAAATCCAGCATCGTGCGAAATTATCTTGTTTTTCCTAAACAACGCGTTATAACTCGAAAAGCTTTGGTGTTGCGTGTATGTCTAAGCGTGTAGCCTCAAAAGAGAACACACAGGAGAGTTTTCTCTCGACTGAATATGTAAGAATACCACGTTATAAGGAAGTACACTGTTGCAGAATAATAACAAATACTTTCGTATTGGAAACCCATAAATTTTATGAGATAAATAAAGCATCATACAAAATTAGCTTATATCTCCTAAACAACACGTTGTAACTCGAAAAGGTTTGGTGTGGCGTGTACATCTAAACGTGTAGCCTCAAAGAGAACCACAGGACAAATTTCTTTTGTCAAAATTTGTCAGAAAACCACTTTTTAAGGAAATCCCGCATCGTGAGAAATTATCTTGTTCTTCCTAAAAAACACGTTGTAACTCGAAAAGCTTTGGTGTTGCGTGTATGTCTAAGCATGTAGCCTCAAAAGAGAATGCACAGGAGAGTTTTCTCTCCAAAGAATATGTAAGAATACCACGTTATAAGGAAACACAGTGTTGCAGAGTAAAGACAAATATGCACTTATTGGAAACACTTTACGAGAAGAAATAACGTATCGTAAAAAGAAATAGCTTGTATCTCTTAAACAACAGGTTGTAACTCGAAAAGATTTGGTGTGGCGTGTACGGCTCAACGTGTAGCCTCAAAAGAGAACCCACAGGAGAATTTTCTTTGGTCAAAATTTGACAGAAAACCACGTATTAAGGAAACCCAGCATTGTGCGAAATTATCTTGTTTTTCCTGAACAACACGTTGTAACTCGAAAAGCTTTGGTGTTGCGTGTATGTCTAAGCATGTAGCCTCAAGAGAGAACGCACAGGAGAGTTTTCTCTCGAAAGAATAGTTACGAATACCACTTTATAAGGAAGTACAGTGTTGCTGAGTAAAGACGAAAACGTACATATTGGAAACACTTAAACTTTATGAGATGAAATAAAGCATCGTACAATATTAGCTTGTATCTCCTAAAAAACACGTTTTTACTGGAAAAGATTTGGTGTGGCTTGTACGTCTAAACGTGTAGCCCCAAAAGAGAACCCACAGGACAATTTTATTTCGTCAAAATTTGTCAGCAAACCACGTTTTAAGGAAATCCCGCATCGTGAGAAATTATCTTGTTCTTCCTAAACAACACGTTGTAACTCGAAAAGCTTTGGTGTTGCATGTATGTCTAAGCGTGTAGCCTCAAAGGAGAATGCACAGGAGAGTTTTCTCTCGAAAGAATATGCAAGAATACCACGTTATAAGGAAAACAGTGTTGCAGAGTAAAGGCAAATACGTACGTATTGGAAACACTTAAACTTTACGAGAAGAAATAACGCATCTTAAAAAATTAGCTTGTATCTCCTAAACAACACGTTGTAACTTGAAACGATTTGGTGTGGCGTGTACGTCTAAACGTGTAGCCTCAAAAGAGAACCCTCAGGAGTATTTTCTTTCGTCAAAATTTGTCTAAGCATGTAGCCTCAAAAGAGAATGCACAGGAGAGTTTTCTCTCGAAAGAATATGTAAGAATACCACGTTATAAGGAAATACAGTGTTGCAGAGTAAAGACAAATACATACTGATTGGAAACACTTAAGCTTTATGAGAAGAAAAAACACATCGTAAAAAATTAGCTTGTATCTCCTAAACACCACGTTATAACTCTAAAAGATTTGGTGTGGCGTGTACGTCTAAACATGTGCCTCAAAAGAGAACCCACAGGAGAATTTTCCTTCGTCAAAATTTGTCAGAAAACTACGTTGTAAAGAAATCCAGCATCGTGCGAAATTATCTTGTTCTTCCTAAACAACACATTGTAACTCGAAAAGCTATGGTCCTGCGTCTAACGCTAAGGGTGTAGCCTCAAAAGAGAACGCACAGGAGAGTTTTCTCTCGAAAGAATATGTAAGAATACCACGTTATAAGGAAATACAGTGTTGCAGATTAAAGACAAATACTTACATATTTGAAACACTGTAAGAAAAGAAATAACGCATCGTACATAATTAGCTTGTATCTCCTAAACAACACGTTGTAACTCGAAAAGATTTGGTGTGACGTGTACGTCTAAACGTGTAGCCTCAAAAGGGAACCGACAGGAGAATTTTCTTTCATCAAAATTTGTCAGAAACCACGTTTTAAGGAAATCTCGCATCGTGCGAAATTATCTTGTTTTTCCTAAACAACACGTTGTAACTCGAAATGCTTTGGTGTTGCGTGTATGAATAAGCGTGTAGCCTCAAAAGAGAACGCACAGGAGAGTTTTCTCTCGAAAGAATATGTAAGAATACCACGTTATAAGAAAATACAGTGTTGCAGGTAAAGACAAATATGTATGTATTGGAAACACTTACGAGAAGAAATAACGCATCATACAAAATTAGCTTGTATCTCCTAAACAACAGGTTGTAACTCAAAAGGATTTGGTGTGGCGTGTACGGCTAAACATGTAGCCTCAAAAGAGAACAGAAAGGAGAATTTTCTTTCGTCAAAATATGTGAGAAAACCACGTTTTAAGGAAATCCCTCATCGAGAAAAATTATCTTCTTTTTCCTAAACAACAAGTTATAACTTGAAAAGCTTTAGTGTTGCGTGTATGTCTAAGCATGTAGCCTCAAAAGAGAATGTAAAGGAGAGTTTTTTCTCAAAAGAATATGTAAGAATACCACTTTATAAGGAAATACAGTGTTGCAGAGTAAAGACAACAACGTACATATTGGAAAGACTTTAAGAGAAGAAATAACGCATCATACAAAATTAGATTGTATCTCCTAAACAACACATTGTAACTCGAAAAGATTTGGTGTGGTGTGTACGTCTAAATGTGTAGCCTCAAAAGAGAACCCACAGGAGAATTTTCTTTCCTCAAAATTTGTCAGAAAACCACATTTTAAGGAAATCTCGCATCGTGCGAAATCATCTTCTTTTTCCTAAACAACATGTTGTAACTCGAAAAGCTTTAGAGTTGCGTGTATGTGTAAGCGTGGAGCCTCAAAAGAGAAGGCACAGGAGAGTTTTCTCTTGAAAGAATATGTAAGAGTACCACGTTATTAGGAAATACAATTTTGCAGAGTAAAGACAAATAAGAATATATTGGGAACACTTACGAGAAGAAGTAACGCATCGAACAAAATTAGCTTGTATCTCCTAAACAAAACGTGGTAACTCGTAAAGAATTGGTTTGGCGTTTATGTCTAAACGTGTAGCCTCAAAGGAGAACACAAAGGAGAATTTTCATTCGTCAAAATTTGTCAGAAAACCACGTTTTAAGGAAATCCCGCATCGTGCGAAATTATCTTGTTTTTCCTAAACAACACGTGGTAACTCGAAAAGCTTTGGTGTTGCGTGTATGTCTAAGCGTGTAGCCTCAAAAGAGAATGCAAAGGAGAGGTTTTTCTCGAAAGAATATGTAAGAATACTACGTTATAAGGAAATACAGTGTTGCAGAATAAAGACAAATACGTACATATTGGAAACACTTTACGAGAAGAAATTAAGCATCATACAATATTAGCTTGTATCTCCTAAAAAACAAGTGGAAACTCGAAAACATTTGGTTTGGCGTGTACGTCTAAAAGTTTAGCCTCAAAAGAGAACCCACTGGAGAATTTTCTTTCGTCAAATTTTGTCAGAAAACCACGTTTTAAAGAAATCCCGCATCCTGCGAAATTATCTTGTTTTTCCTAAACAACACGTTATAACTCGAAAAGCTTTGGTGTTTCGTGTATGTCTCAGTGTGTTGCCTCAAAAGAGAACACACAGGAGAGTTTTCACTCGAAAGAATATGTAAGAATACCAGGTTATAAGGAAATACAGTGTTGTAAAGTAAAGACAAAGACGTACCTATTGGAAACACTTTACGAGAAGAAATAACGCATCATACAAAATTAGCTTGTATCTCCTAAACAACACGTTGTAACTCGAAATGATTTGGTGTGGCGTGTACGTCTAAACGTGTAGCCTCAAATAGAGAACCCACAGGAGAATATTCTTTGGTCAAATTTGTCAGAAAACCACGTATTAAGGAAATCCCGCATCGTGCGAAATTATCTTGTTTTTCCTAAACAACACGTTGTAACTCGAAAAGCTTTGGTGTTGCGTGTATGTCTCCGCGTGTAGCCTCAAAAGAGAACACACAGGAGAATTTTCTCTCAACAGAATATGTAAGAATACCACGTTATAAGGAAATACAGTGTTGCAGAGTAAAGACAAATACGTACATATTGGAAACCCTTAAATGTTACGAGATGAAATAAAGCATCGGACAAAATGAGCTCGTATCTCCTAAACAACACGTTGTAACTCGAAAAGATTTGGTGTGGCGTGTACGTCTAAACGTGTAGCCTCAAAAGAGAAACGATAGGAGAATTTTCTTTCGTCAAAATTTTCAGAAAACCACGTTTTAAGGAAATCCCGCATCGTGCGAAATTATCGTGTTTTTCTTAAACAACACGTTGTAACTCGAAAAGCTTTTGTGTTTCGTGTATGTCTCAGCGTGTAGCCTCAAACGAGAACACACAGGAGAGTTTTCTCTCGAAAGAATATGTAAGAATACCACGTTATAAGGAAATACAGTGTAGCAGAGTAAAGACAAATAGGTACGTATTGGAAACCCTTAAACTTTACAAGATGAAATAAAGCATCTTACAAAATTAGCTCGTATCTCCTAAACAACACGTTTTAACTCGAAAAGATTTGGTGTGGCGTGTACGTCTAAACCTGTAGCCTCAAAAGAGAACCCATAGGAGAATTTTCTTTCGTCAAAATTTGTCAGAAAACCACGTTATAAGGTAATCCTGCATCGTGAGATATTATCTTGTTTTTCCCAAACACCACGTGGTAACTCGAAAATCTTTCGTGTTGCGTGTATGTCTAAGCGTGTAGCCTCAAAAGAGAACACACAGGAGAGGTTTCTCTCGAAAGAATATGTAAGAATACCAGGTTATAAGGAAATACAGTGTTGCAGAATAAAGACAAATACGTACGTATTGGAAACACTTTACGAGAAGAAATAACGCATCATACAAAAGTAGCTTGTATCTCCTAAAAAACACTTTGTAACTCGAAAAGATTTGGTGTGGCGTGTACGTCTAAATGTGTAGCCTCAAAAAGAGAACCCACAGGAGAATTTTCTTTGGTCAAATTTGTCAGAAAACCACGTATTAAGGAAATCCTGCATGGTGCGAAATTATCTTGTTTTTCCTAAACAACACGTTGTAACTCGAAAAGCTTTGGTGTTGCGTGTATGTCTCAGCGTGTAGCCTCAAAAAAGAACACACAGGAGAGTTTTCTCTCAAAAGATTATGTAAGAATACCACGTTATAAGGAAATACACTGTTGCAGAGTAAAGACAAATACGTACATAATGGAAACCCTTAAACTTTATGGGATGAAATAAAGCATCGTACAAAATGAGCTCGTATCTCCTAAACAACATGTTGTAACTCGAAAAGATTTGGTGTGGCATGTACGTCTAAACGTGTAGCCTCAAAAGGGAACCCACAGGAGAATTTTCTTTCATCAAAATTTGTCAGAAACCACCTTTTAAGGAAATATCGTATCGTGCGAAATTATCTTGTTTTTCCTAAACAACACGTTGTAACTTGAAAAGCTTTGGTGTTGCGTGTATGTCTAAGCGTGTAGCCTCAAAAGAGAACACACAGGAGAGTTTTCTCTCGAAAGAATACGTAAGAAAACCACTTTAAAGGAAGTACAGTGTTGCTGAGAAAAGACACAAACGTACATATTGGAAACCCTTAAACTTTACGAGTTGAAATAAAGCATCGTACAAAATTAGCTTGTGACTCATAAACAACACGTTGTTACTCGAGAGGATTTAGTGTGGCCTGTACGTCTAAACGAGTAGCCTCAAAAGAGAACCCACAGGACAATTTTCTTTCGTCAAAATTTGTCAGAAAACCACGTTTTAAGAAAATCCCGCATCGTGAGAAATTATCTTGTTCTTCCTAAACAACACGTTTTAACTCAAAAAGCTTAGGTGTTGTGTGTATATCTAAGCGTATAGCCTCAAAGGAGAATGCACAGGAGAGTTTTCTCTCGAAAGAATATGTAAGAATATCACGTTATACAGAAATACAGGGTTGCAAAGTAAAGACAAATACTTATGTATTGAAAACACTTTATGAGAGAAATAACGCATCATACAAAAATAGTTTGTATGTCCTAAACAACACGTTGTAACTTGAAAACATTTGGTGTTCCATATATGTCTAAACGTGTAGCCTCAAAAGAGAACCCCCAGTAGAATTTTCTTTCGTCAAAATTTTTCAGAAAACCACGTTTTAAGGACATCCTGCATCGTGCGAAATTATCTTGTTTTACATAAAGAACACATTGTAACTCGAAAAGCTTTGGGGTTGTATGTATGTCTAAGCGGGTAGCCTCAAAAGAGAACGCACAGGAGAGGTTTCTCTTGAAAGAATATGTAAGAATACCACGTTATAAGGAAATACAGTGCTGCAGAGTAAAGACAAATACGTAAGTAAGGGAAACACTTTACGAGAAGAAATAATGCATGGTAAAAAATTAGCTTGTATCTCCTAAACAACACGATATAACTCAAAAAGATTTGGTGTGGCGTGTATGTCTAAACGTTTAGCCTCAAAGGAGAACCCACAGGAGAATTTTCTTTCGTCAAAATTTGTCAGAAAACCACGTTTTAAGGAAATCCCGCATCGTGCTAAATTATCTTGTTTTTCCTAAACAACACGTTGTAACTCGAAAAGCTTTAGTGTTGCGTGTATGTCTAAGCGTGTAGCCTCAAAAGAGAACGCACAGTAGAGTTTTCTCTCGAAAGAATATGTAAGGATACCACATTACAAGGAAATACAGTGTTGCAGAGTAAAGACTAATACATATGTATTGGAAACACTTTATGAGAGAAATAACGCATCTTGCAAAATTAGCTTGTATGTCCTAAACAACACGTTGTAACTCGAAAAGATTTTGTGTGGCATGAATGTCTAAACGTGCAGCCTCAAAAGAGTACCCACAGGAGAGTTTTATTTCTTCAAAATTTGTCAGAAAACCACGTTTTAAAGAAATCCCGCATCGTGCGAAATTATGTTGTTTTTCCTAAATAACACGTTGTAACTCGAAAAGCTTTGGTGTTGCGTGTATATCTAAGCACGTAGCCTCAAAGGAGAATGCACAGGAGAGTTTTCTCTCGAAAGCATATGCAAGAATACCACGTTATAAGGAAATACAGTGTTGCAGAGTAAAGGCAAATATGTACGTAATGGAAACACTTAAACTTTATGAGAAGAAATAACGCTTCGTAAAAAAATTAGCTTGTATCTCCTAAACAACACATTGTAACTCGAAAAGATTTGATGTGGTGTGTACGTCTAAATGTGTAGCCTCAAAAGACAACCCACAGGAGTATTTTCTTTCGTCAAAATTTGTCAGAAAACCACGTTTTAAGGAAATCCCGCATCGTGCTAAATTATCTTGTTTTTCCTAAACAACACATTGTAACTCGAAAAGCTTTGGTGTTGCGTGTATGTCAAAGCATGTAGCCTCAAAAGAGAACGCACAGGAGAGTTTTCTCTTGAAAGAATATGTAAGAATACCACGTAATAAGGAAATACAGTGTTGCAGAGTAAAGACAAATACGTACTTATTGGAAACACTTAAACTTTACGAGAAGAAATAAGGCATCGTACAAAATTAGTATGTATCTCCTAAACATCACGTTATAACTCGAAAAGATTTGGTGTGGTGTGTACGTCTAAACGTGTAGCCTCAAACGAGAACCCACAGGAGAATTTTCGTTCATCAAAATTTGTCAGAAAACCACGTTTTAAGGAAATCCTGCATCGTGCGAAATTATCTTGTTTTTCCTAAGCAACACGTTGTAACGCGAAAACCTTTGCTGTTGCGTGTATGTCTAAGCGTGTAGCCTCAAAAGAGAATGCAAAGGAGAGTTTTTTTCTCGAAAGAATATATAAGAATACCACGTTATTAGGAAATACAGTGTTGCAGAGTAAAGACAAATATTTACGTATTGGAAAAACTTTACGAGAAGAAATAACGCATCTTACAAAATTAGCTTGTATCTCCTAAACAACACGTTGTAACTTAAAAAGATTTGGTGTGGCGTGTACGTCTAATCGTGTAGCCTCAAAAGAGAAACCATAGGAGAATTTTCTTTGGTCAAAATTTGTCAGAAAACCACGTATGAAGGAAATACCGCATCATGCGAAATTATCTTGTTTTTCCTAAACAAAACGTTTTAACTCGAAAAGCTTTGGTGTTGCGTGTATGTCTAAGCGTGTAGCCCCAAAAGAGAACGCACAGGAGAGTTTTCTCTCGAAAGAATATGTAAGAATACCACGTTGTAAGGAAATACAGTGTTGCAGAGTAAAGGAAAATACATATGTATTGGAAACGCAACATCAAAGCTTTTCGAGTTACAACGTGTTGTTTAGGAAAAACAAGATAATTTCGCACGATGAGTGATTTCCTTAAAACATGGTTTTCTGAGAAATATTAACGAAAAAAAATTCTCCTGTGGGTTATCTATTGAGGCTACACGTTTAGACGTGCACGCCACACCAAATCTTTTCGAGTTACAAACTGTTGTTTAGGAGATACAAGCTAATTTTTTACGATGCTTTATTTCTTCTTGTAAGGTGTTTCCAATAGGTACGTATTTGCCTTTAGTCTGCAACACTGTATTTCCTTATAACGTGGTACTCTTACATATTCTTTCGAGAGAAAACTCTCCTGTGCGTCCTCTTTTGAGGCTACACGCTTAGACATACACGCAATACCAAAGATTTTCGCGTTACAACGTGTTGTTTAGGAAAAACAAGATAATTTCGCACGAAGAGGGATTTCCTTAATACGTGATTTTCTGACAAATTTTGACCAAAGAAAATTCTCCTATGGGTTCTCATTTGAGACTACACGTTTAGACGTACAGGCCACACCAAATCTTTTTAAGTTACAACGTGTTGTTTAGGAGATACAAGCTAATTTTTTTACGATGCATTATTTCTTCTCGTAAACTTTAAGTTTTTCCAATAAGTATGTATTTGCCTCTACTCTGCAACACTGTATTTCCTTATAACGTGGTATTCTTACATATTATTTCGAGAGAAAACTCTCCTGTGCGTTCTCGGATTTCCTTAAACCGTTGTGTTCTGACAAATTTTGAAGAAAGAAAATTCTCCTGTGGGTTCTCTTATGATGCTACACATTTAGACGTGCACGCCACACCAAATCCTTTCGAGTTACCACGTGTTGTTTAGGAGATACAGGCTAATTTTGTACGATGCCTTATTTTTTCTCGTAAGGTGTTGCCAATACGTACATATTTGTCTTTACTCTGCAACTCTGTATTTCCTTAAAACGTGGTATTCTTACATATTCTTTCGAGAGAAAACTCTGCTGTGCCTTCTCTTTTGAGGCTACACGTTTAGACGTACACGACACACAAAATATTTCGATTTACAACGTGTTGTTTAGGAGATAAAAGCTAATTTTGTACGATGCTTTATTTCTTCTCATAAAGTGTTTCCTATACATAAGTATTTGTATTTACACTGCAACACTGTATTTCCTTATAACGTGGTATTCTTACATATTCTTTCGAGAGAAAACTCTCCTGTGCCTTCTCTTTTGAGGCTACACGCTTAGACATACACGCAACACCAAAGCTTTTCGCGTTACAACGTGTTGTTTAGGAAAAACATGATAATTTCGCATGATGAGGGATTTCCTCAATACGTGGTTTTCTGACAAATATTGACCAAAGAAAATTCTCCTATGGGTTCTCTTTTGAGACCATACGTTTAGACATACAGGCCACACCAAATCTTTTTAAGTTACAACGTGTTGTTTAGGAGATACAAGCTAATTTTGTACGATGCGTTATTTCTTCTTGTAAAGTTTTTCCAATAAGTAAGTATTTGTCTTTACTCTGCAACACTGAATTTCCTTATAACGTGGTATTCTTACATATTTTTTCGAGAGAAAACTCTTCTGTGCATTCTCATTTGAGGCTACAGGCTTAGACATACACGCAACAGCAAAGCTTTTCGAGTTACAACGTGTTGTTTAGGAAGAACAAGATAATTTCTCACAATGCGGGATTTCCTTAAAACGTGGTTTTCTGACAAATGTTGACGTAAGAAAATTCTCCTGTGGGATCTCTTTTGAGGCTACACGTTCAGACGTACACACCACACTAAATCTTTTTGAGTTACCACGTGTTGTTTCGGAGATACAAGCTAATTTTGTACCATGCGTTATTTCTTCTCATAATGTGTTTCCAATACGTACGTATTTGTCATTACTCTGCAGCTATATATTTCCTTATAACATGATATTCTTACATATTCTTTCGAGAGAAAACTCTCCTGTGCATTCTCTTTTGAGGCTACACGCTCAGACATACACACAACACCAAAGCTTTTCTAGTTACAAAGTGTTGTTTAGGAAAAACAAGATAATTTCGCACGATTCGGGATTTCCTTAAAACGTGGTTTCTGACAAATTTTGACTAAAGAAAATTCTCCTGTGGGTTCTCTTTTGAAGGCTACACGTTTAGACGTACACGCCACACCAAATCTTTTCGAGTTACAACGTGTTGTTTAGGATATACAAGCTAATTTTGTACTATGTGTTATTTCTTCTCGTAAAGTTTAAGTGTTTCCAATAAGTATGTATTTGTCTTTACTCTGCAACACTGTATTTCCTTATAACGTGGTATTCCTACATATTCTTTCGGGAGAAAACTCTCCTGTGCATTCTCTTTTGAGGCTACACGCTTAGACATACACGCAACACCAAAGCTTTTCGAGTTACAACATGTTGTTTAGGAAAAACAAGATAATTTCGTACGATGCAGTATTTCCTTAAAACGTGGTTTTCTGACAAATTTTGACGAAAGAAATCTCTCCTGTGGGTTCTCTTTTGAGGCTACACGTTTAGACATACACGCCACACCAAATCTTTTCGAGTTACAGTGTGTTGTTTAGGAGATACAAGCTAATTTTGCATGATGCGTTATTTCTTCTCCTAAAGTTTTTCCAATAAGTACATATTTGTCAATACTCTGCAACACTGTATTTCCTTATAACGTGGTATTCTTACATATTCTTTTGAGAGAAAACTATCCCGTGCGTTCTCTTTGGAGGCTACACGCTTAGACATACACGCAACACCAAAGCTTTTCGAGTTACAACGTGTTGATTAGGAAAAACAAGATAATTTCGCACGATGCGGGATTTCCTTAAAATGTGGTTTTCTGACAAATTTTGACGTAAGAAAATTCTCCTGTGGGTTCTCTTTTGAGGCTACCCATTTAGACGTACACGCCACACCAAATCTTTTTAAGTTACAACGTGTTGTTTAGGAGACACAAGCTAATTTTGTACGATGCGTTATTTCTTCTCGTAAAGTTTTTCCAATAAGTATGTATTTGTCTTTACTCTGCAACACTGTATTTCCTTATAAGGTGGTATTCTTATATATTCTTTCGAGAGAAAACTCTCCTCTGCATACGCTTTTGGGGCCACATGCTTAGACATACGCCCAACACCAAAGCTTTTCAAGTTAAAACGTGTTGTTTGGAAGAACAAGATAATTTCTCACGATGCGGGATTTCCTTAAAACGTGGTTTTCTGACAAATTTTGACGAAAGAAAATTGTCCTGTGGGCTCTCTTTTGAGGCTACACGTTTAGACGTACAGGCCACACCAAATCTTTTTGAGTTACAAAGTGTTGTTTAGGAGATACAAGCTAATTTTGTACGATGCTTTATTTCATCTCGTAAAGTTAGTGGGTTTCCAATACATACGTATCTTTCTTTACTCTGCAACACTGTATTTCCTTACAACGTGGTATTCTTACATATTCTTTCGAGAGAAAACTCTCCTGTGCGTTCTATTTGGAGGCTACACGCTTAGACATACACGCAACACCAAAGCTTTTCGACTTACAACGTGTTGTTTCGGAAAAACAAGATAATTTCGCACGATGCTGGATTTCCTTAAAACGTGGTTTTCTGAAAAATTTTGATGAAAGAAAATTCTCCTGTGGGTTTTCATTTGAGGCTACACGTTTAGACGTACATGCCACACCAAATCTTTTCGAGTTACAACGTGTTGTTTAGGAGATAAAAGCTAATTTTTTACGATGCTTTATATCTTCTTGTAAAGTTTAAAAGTTTCCAAAAGGTACGTATTTATCTTTAATTTGCCACAATGTATTTCCTTATAACGTGGTATTCTTACATACTCGTTCGAGAGAAATCTCTCCTGTGCGTTCTCTTTTGAGGCTACATGCTTAGACATACACGCAACAGCAAATATTTTCGAGTAACAATGTGTTGTTTAGGAAAACTAGATAGTTTCACACGATGCAGGATTTCCTTAATAAGTGGTTTTCTGACAAATTTTGACGAAAGAAAATTCTCCTGTGGGTTCTCTTTTGAGGCTACACGTTTAGACGTACACGCCACACCAAATCTTTTCTAGTTACAACGTGTTGTTTAGGAGATACAAGCTAATTTTGTACGATGCGTTATTTGTTCTCGTAAAGTTTTTCCAATACTTATGTATTTGCCTTTAGTCTGCAACACTGTATTTCCTTATAACGTGGTATTCTTACATATTCTTTCGAGAGAAAACTCTCCTGTGCATCCGCTTTTGAGGCTACACGCTTAGACATACAAGCAACACTAAAGCTTTTCGAGTTACAACGTGTTTGTTAGGAAAAACTAGATAATTTCACACGATGAGGGATTTCCTTAATACGTGGTTTTCTGACAAATATTGACCAAAGAAAATTATCCTATGGGTTCTCTTTTGAGACTACACGTTTAGACGTACAGGCCACACCAAATCTTTTTAAGTTACAACGTGTTGTTTAGGAGACACAAGCTAATTTTGTACGATGCGTTATTTCTTCTCGTAAAGTTTTTCCAATAAGTATGTATTTGTCTTTACTCTGCAACACTCTATTTCCTTATAAGGTGGTATTCTTATATATTCTTTCGAGAGAAAACTCTCCTCTGCATACGCTTTTGGGGCCACATGCTTAGACATACGCCCAACACCAAAGCTTTTCAAGTTAAAACGTGTTGTTTGGAAGAACAAGGTAATTTCTCACGATGCGGGATTTCCTTAAAACGTGGTTTTCTGACAAATTTTGACGAAAGAAAATTGTCCTGTGGGCTCTCTTTTGAGGCTACACGTTTAGACGTACAGGCCACACCAAATCTTTTTGAGTTACAAAGTGTTGTTTAGGAGATACAAGCTAATTTTGTACGATGCTTTATTTCATCTCGTAAAGTTTGTGGGTTTCCAATACATACGTATCTTTCTTTACTCTGCAACACTGTATTTCCTTACAACGTGGTATTCTTACATATTCTTTCGAGAGAAAACTCTCCTGTGCGTTCTCTTTGGAGGCTACACGCTTAGACATACACGCAACACCAAAGCGTTTCGACTTACAACGTGTTGTTTAGGAAAAACAAGATAATTTCGCACGATGCTGGATTTCCTTAAAACGTGGTTTTCTGAAAAATTTTGATGAAAGAAAATTCTCCTGTCGGTTTTCATTTGAGGCTACACGTTTAGACGTACATGCCACACCAAATCTTTTCGAGTTACAACGTGTTGTTTAGGAGATAAAAGCTAATTTTTTACGATGCTTTATATCTTCTTGTAAAGTTTAAGCGTTTCCAAAAGGTACGTATTTATCTTTAATTTGCCACAATGTATTTCCTTATAACGTGGTATTCTTACATACTCGTTCGAGAGAAATCTCTCCTGTGCGTTCTCTTTTGAGGCTACATGCTTAGACATACACGCAACAGCAAATATTTTCGAGTAACAATGTGTTGTTTAGGAAAACTAGATAGTTTCGCACGATGCAGGATTTCCTTAATAAGTGGTTTTCTGACAAATTTTGACGAAAGAAAATTCTCCTGTGGGTTCTCTTTTGAGGCTACACGTTTAGACGTACACGCCACACAAAATCTTTTCGAGTTACAACGTGTTGTTTAGGAGATACAAGCTAATTTTGTACGATGCGTTATTTCTTCTCGTAAAGTTTTTCCAATATGTATGTATTTGCCTTTAGTCTGCAACACTGTATTTCCTTATAACGTGGTATTCTTACATATTCTTTCGAGAGAAAACTCTCCTGTGCATCCTCTTTTGAGGCTACACGCTTAGACATACACGCAACACCAAACCTTTTCAAGTTACAACGTGTTGTTTAGGAAAAACAAGATAATTTCAACGATGAGGGATTTCCTTAATACGTGGTTTTCTGACAAATATTGACCAAAGAAAATTATTCTATGGGTTCTCTTTTGAGACTACACGTTTAGACGTACTTGCCACACCAAATCTTTTTAAGTTACAACGTGTTGTTTAGGAGACACAAGTTAATTTTGTACGATGCGTTATTTCTTCTCGTAAATTTTTCCAATAAGTATGTAATTGTCTTTACTCTGCAACACTGTATTTCCTTATAAGGTGGTATTCTTACATATTCTTTCGAGAGAAAACTCTCCTGTGCGTTCTCTTTGGAGGCTACACGCTTAGACATACATGCAACACCAAAGCTTTTCGACTTACAACGTGTTGTTTCGGAAAAACAAGATAATTTCGCACGATGCTGGATTTCCTTAAAACGTGGTTTTCTGAAAAATTTTGATGAAAGAAAATTCTCCTGTGGGTTTTCATTTGAGGCTACACGTTTAGACGTACATGCCACACCAAATCTTTTCGAGTTACAACGTGTTGTTTAGGAGATAAAAGCTATTTTTTTACGATGCTTTATATCTTCTTGTAAAGTTTAAGAGTTTCCAAAAGGTACGTATTTATCTTTAATTTGCCACAATGTATTTCCTTATAACGTGGTATTCTTACATACTCGTTCGAGAGAAATCTCTCCTGTGCATACTCTTTTGAGGCTACATGCTTAGACATACACGCAATAGCAAATATTTTCGAGTAACAATGTGTTGTTTAGGAAAACTAGATAGTTTCGCACGATGCAGGATTTCCTTAATAAGTGGTTTTCTGACAAATTTTGACGAAAGAAAATTCTCCTGTGGGTTCTCTTTTGAGGCTACACGTTTAGACGTACACGCCCCACCAAATCTTTTCTAGTTACAACGTGTTGTTTAGGAGATACAAGCTAATTTTGTACGATGCGTTTTTTGTTCTCGTAAAGTTTTTCCAATACGTATGTATTTGCCTTTAGTCTGCAACACTGTATTTCCTTATAACGTGGTATTCTTACATATTCTTTCGAGAGAAAACTCTCCTGTGCATCCTCTTTTGAGGCTACACGCTTAGACATACACGCAACACCAAAGCTTTTCGAGTTACAACGTGTTTGTTAGGAAAAACTAGATAATTTCACACGATGAGGGATTTCCTTAATACGTTGTTTTCTGACAAATATTGACCAAAGAAAATTATCCTATGGGTTCTCTTTTGAGACTACACGTTTAGACGTACAGGCCACACCAAATCTTTTTAAGTTACAACGTGTTGTTTAGGAGACACAAGCTAATTTTGTACGATGCGTTATTTCTTCTCGTAAAGTTTTTCCAATAAGTATGTATTTGTCTTTACTCTGCAACACTGTATTTCCTTATAAGGTGGTATTCTTATATATTCTTTCGAGAGAAAACTCTCCTCTGCATACTCTTTTGGGGCTACATGCTTAGACATACGCCCAACACCAAAGCTTTTCATGTTAAAACGTATTGTTTAGGAAGAACAAGATAATTTCTCACGATGCGGGATTTCCTTAAAACGTGGTTTTCTGACAAATTTTGACGAAAGAAAATTGTCCTGTGGGCTCTCTTTTGAGGCTACACGTTTAGACGTACAGGCCACACCAAATCTTTTTGAGTTACAAAGTGTTGTTTAGGAGATACAAGCTAATTTTGTACGATGCTTTATTTCATCTCGTAAAGTTTGTGGGTTTCCAATACATACGTATCTTTCTTTACTCTGCAACACTGTATTTCCTTACAACGTGGTATTCTTACATATTCTTTCGAGAGAAAACTTTCCTGTGCATTCTCTTTGGAGGCTACATGCTTAGATATACACGCAACACCAAAGCTTTTCGACTTACAATGTGTTGTTTAGGAAAAACAAGATAATTTCGCACGATGCTGGATTTCCTTAAAACGTGGTTTTCTGAAAAATTTTGACGAAAAAAAATTCTCCTGTGGGTTTTCATTTGAGGCTACACGTTTAGACGTACATGCCACACCAAATCTTTTCGAGTTACAACGTGTTGTTTAGGAGATAAAAGCTAATTTTTTACGATGCTTTATATCTTCTTGTAAAGTTTAAGAGTTTCCAAAAGGTACGTATTTATCTTTAATTTGCCGCAATGTATTTCCATATATCGTGGTATTCTTACATACTCGTTCGAGAGAAATCTCTCCTGTGCGTTCTCTTTTGAGGCTACATGCTTAGACATACACGCCACAGCAAATATTTTCGAGTAACAATGTGTTGTTTAGGAAAAATAGATAGTTTCGCATGATGCAGGATTTCCTTAATAAGTGGTTTTCTGACAAATTTTGACGAAAGAAAATTCTCCTGTGGGTTCTCTTTTGAGGCTACACGTTTAGACGTACACGCCACACCAAATCTTTTCGAGTTACAACGTGTTGTTTAGGAGATACAAGCTAATTTTGTACGATGCGTTATTTCTTCTCGTAAAGTTTTTCCAATATGTATGTATTTGCCTTTAGTCTGCAACACTGTATTTCCTTATAACGTGGTATTCTTACATATTCTTTCGAGAGAAAACTCTCCTGTGCATCCTCTTTTGAGGCTACACGCTTAGACATACACGCAACACCAAACCTTTTCAAGTTACAACGTGTTGTTTAGGAAAAACAAGATAATTTCAACGATGAGGGATTTCCTTAATACGTGGTTTTCTGACAAATATTGACCAAAGAAAATTATCCTATGGGTTCTCTTTTGAGACTACACGTTTAGACGTACTTGCCACACCAAATCTTTTTAAGTTACAACGTGTTGTTTAGGAGACACAAGTTAATTTTGTACGATGCGTTATTTCTTCTCGTAAAGTTTTTCCAATAAGTATGTAATTGTCTTTACTCTGCAACACTGTATTTCCTTATAAGGTGGTATTCTTACATATTCTTTCGAGAGAAAACTCTCCTGTGCGTTCTCTTTGGAGGCTACACGCTTAGACATACATGCAACACCAAAGCTTTTCGACTTACAACGTGTTGTTTCGGAAAAACAAGATAATTTCGCACGATGCTGGATTTCCTTAAAACGTGGTTTTCTGAAAAATTTTGATGAAAGAAAATTCTCCTGTGGGTTTTCATTTGAGGCTACACGTTTAGACGTACATGCCACACCAAATCTTTTCGAGTTACAACGTGTTGTTTAGGAGATAAAAGCTATTTTTTTACGATGCTTTATATCTTCTTGTAAAGTTTAAGAGTTTCCAAAAGGTACGTATTTATCTTTAATTTGCCACAATGTATTTCCTTATAACGTGGTATTCTTACATACTCGTTCGAGAGAAATCTCTCCTGTGCGTACTCTTTTGAGGCTAAATGCTTAGACATACACGCAACAGCAAATATTTTCGAGTAACAATGTGTTGTTTAGGAAAACTAGATAGTTTCGCACGATGCAGGATTTCCTTAATAAGTGGTTTTCTGACAAATTTTGACGAAAGAAAATTCTCCTGTGGGTTCTCTTTTGAGGCTACACGTTTAGACGTACACGCCACACCAAACCTTTTCTAGTTACAACGTGTTGTTTAGGAGATACAAGCTAATTTTGTACGATGCGTTTTTTGTTCTCGTAAAGTTTTTCCAATACGTATGTATTTGCCTTTAGTCTGCAACACTGTATTTCCTTATAACGTGGTATTCTTACATATTCTTTCGAGAGAAAACTCTCCTGTGCATCCTCTTTTGAGGCTACACGCTTAGACATACACGCAACACCGAAGCTTTTCGAGTTACAACGTGTTTGTTAGGAAAAACTAGATAATTTCACACGATGAGGGATTTCCTTAATACGTTGTTTTCTGACAAATATTGACCAAAGAAAATTATCCTATGGGTTCTCTTTTGAGACTACACGTTTAGACGTACAGGCCACACCAAATCTTTTTAAGTTACAACGTGTTGTTTAGGAGACACAAGCTAATTTTGTACGATGCGTTATTTCTTCTCGTAAAGTTTTTCCAATAAGTATGTAATTGTCTTTACTCTGCAACACTGTATTTCCTTATAAGGTGGTATTCTTACATATTCTTTCGAGAGAAAACTCTCCTGTGCGTTCTCTTTGGAGGCTACACGCTTAGACATACATGCAACACCAAAGCTTTTCGACTTACAACGTGTTGTTTCGGAAAAACAAGATAATTTCGCACGATGCTGGATTTCCTTAAAACGTGGTTTTCTGAAAAATTTTGATGAAAGAAAATTCTCCTGTGGGTTTTCATTTGAGGCTACACGTTTAGACGTACATGCCACACCAAATCTTTTCGAGTTACAACGTGTTGTTTAGGAGATAAAAGCTATTTTTTTACGATGCTTTATATCTTCTTGTAAAGTTTAAGAGTTTCCAAAAGGTACGTATTTATCTTTAATTTGCCACAATGTATTTCCTTATAACGTGGTATTCTTACATACTCGTTCGAGAGAAATCTCTCCTGTGCGTACTCTTTTGAGGCTACATGCTTAGACATACACACAACAGCAAATATTTTCGAGTAACAATGTGTTGTTTAGGAAAACTAGATAGTTTCGCACGATGCAGGATTTCCTTAATAAGTGGTTTTCTGACAAATTTTGACGAAAGAAAATTCTCCTGTGGGTTCTCTTTTGAGGCTACACGTTTAGACGTACACGCCACACCAAATCTTTTCTAGTTACAACGTGTTGTTTAGGAGATACAAGCTAATTTTGTACGATGCGTTTTTTGTTCTCGTAAAGTTTTTCCAATACGTATGTATTTGCCTTTAGTCTGCAACACTGTATTTCCTTATAACGTGGTATTCTTACATATTCTTTCGAGAGAAAACTCTCCTGTGCATCCTCTTTTGAGGCTACACGCTTAGACATACCCGCAACACCGAAGCTTTTCGAGTTACAACGTGTTTGTTAGGAAAAACTAGATAATTTCACACGATGAGGGATTTCCTTAATACGTTGTTTTCTGACAAATATTGACCAAAGAAAATTATCCTATGGGTTCTCTTTTGAGACTACACGTTTAGACGTACAGGCCACACCAAATCTTTTTAAGTTACAACGTGTTGTTTAGGAGACACAAGCTAATTTTGTACGATGCGTTATTTCTTCTTGTAAAGTTTTTCCAATAAGTATGTATTTGTCTTTACTCTGCAACACTGTATTTCCTTATAAGGTGGTATTCTTATATATTCTTTCGAGAGAAAACTCTCCTCTGCATACTCTTTTGGGGCTACATGCTTAGACATACGCCCAACACCAAAGCTTTTCATGTTAAAACGTGTTGTTTAGGAAGAACAAGATAATTTCTCACGATGCGGGATTTCCTTAAAACGTGGTTTTCTGACAAATTTTGACGAAAGAAAATTGTCCTGTGGGCTCTCTTTTGAGGCTACACGTTTAGACGTACAGGCCACACCAAATCTTTTTGAGTTACAAAGTGTTGTTTAGGAGATACAAGCTAATTTTGTACGATGCTTTATTTCATCTCGTAAAGTTTGTGGGTTTCCAATACATACGTATCTTTCTTTACTCTGCAACACTGTATTTCCTTACAACGTGGTATTCTTACATATTCTTTCGAGAGAAAACTCTCCTGTGCGTTCTCTTTGGAGGCTACACGCTTAGACATACACGCAACACCAAAGCTTTTCGACTTACAATGTGTTGTTTAGGAAAAACAAGATAATTTCGCACGATGCTGGATTTCCTTAAAACGTGGTTTTCTGAAAAATTTTGACGAAAAAAAATTCTCCTGTGGGTTTTCATTTGAGGCTACACGTTTAGACGTACATGCCACACCAAATCTTTTCGAGTTACAACGTGTTGTTTAGGAGATAAAAGCTAATTTTTTACGATGCTTTATATCTTCTTGTAAAGTTTAAGAGTTTCCAAAAGGTACGTATTTATCTTTAATTTGCCACAATGTATTTCCTTATATCGTGGTATTCTTACATACTCGTTCGAGAGAAATCTCTCCTGTGCGTTCTCTTTTGAGGCTACATGCTTAGACATACACGCAACAGCAAATATTTTCGAGTAACAATGTGTTGTTTAGGAAAACTAGATAGTTTCGCACGATGCAGGATTTCCTTAATAAGTGGTTTTCTGACAAATTTTTACGAAAGAAAATTCTCCTGTGGGTTCGCTTTTGAGGCTACACGTTTAGACGTACACGCCACACCAAATCTTTTCGAGTTACAACGTGTTGTTTAGGAGATACAAGCTAATTTTGTACGATGCGTTATTTCTTCTCGTAAAGTTTTTCCAATATGTATGTATTTGCCTTTAGTCTGCAACACTGTATTTCCTTATAACGTGGTATTCTTACATATTCTTTCGAGAGAAAACTCTCCTGTGCATCCTCTTTTGAGGCTACACGCTTAGACATACACGCAACACCAAAGCTTTTCAAGTTACAACGTGTTGTTTAGGAAAAACAAGATAATTTCGCACGATGAGGGATTTCCTTAATACGTGGTTTTCTGACAAATATTGACCAAAGAAAATTATCCTATGGGTTCTCTTTTGAGACTACACGTTTAGACGTACTTGCCACACCAAATCTTTTTAAGTTACAACGTGTTGTTTAGGAGACACAAGTTAATTTTGTACGATGCGTTATTTCTTCTCATAAAGTTTTTCCAATAAGTATGTAATTGTCTTTACTCTGCAACACTCTATTTCCTTATAAGGTGGTATTCTTACATATTCTTTCGAGATAAAACACTCCTGTGCATTCTCTTTTGGGGCTACATGCTTAGACATACACCCAACACCAAAGCTTTTCAAGTTAAAACGTGTTGTTTAGGAAGAACAAGATAATTTCTCACAATGCGGGATTTCCTTAAAACGTGGTTTTCTGACAAATTTTGACGAAAGAAAATTGTCCTGTGGGTTCTCTTTTGAGGCTACACGTTTAGAAGTACAGGCCACACCAAATCTTTTCGATTTACAATGTGTTGTTTAGGAGATACAAGCTAATTTTGTACGATGTGTTATTTCTTCTCCTAAAGTGTTTCCAATAGGTACGTATTTGCCTTTAGTCTGCAACACTGTATTTCCTTATAACGTGGTATTCTTACATATTCTTTCGAGAGAAAACTCTCCTGTGTGTTCCCCTTTGAGGCTACACGCTTAGACATACAGGCAACACCAAAGCTTTTCGCGTTACAACGTGTTGTTTAGGAAAAACCAGATAATTTCGTGCGATGTGGGATTTCCTTAATAAGTGGTTTTCTGACAAATTTTGACCAAGGAAAATTCTCCTATGGGTTCTCTTTTGAGGCTACACATTTAGATGTACAGGCCACACCTAATCTTTTTAAGTTACAACGTGTTGTTTAGGAGATACAAGCTAATTTTGTACGATAGGTTATTTCTTCTCGTAAAGATTTTCCAATAAGTAAGAATATGTCTTTACTCTGCAATATTGTATTTCCTTATAACGTGGTATTCTTACATATTCTTTCGAGAGAAAACTCTCCTGTGCCTTCTCTTTTGAGGCTACACGCTTAGACATACACACAACACCAAAGCTTTTCGAGTTACGACATTTTGTTTAGGAAAAACAAGATAATTTCGCACGATGAGGGATTTCCTTATAACGTGGTTTTTGGACAAATTTTGACGAAAGAAAATTCTCCTGTGGGTTCTCTTTTGAGGCTACATGTTTAAACGTACATGCCACACCAAATCCTTTCAAGTTACCACGTGTTGTTTAGGAGATACAAGCTAATTTTTTCATGATGCGTTATTTCTTCTCGTAAAGTTTAAGTGTTTCCAATACGTATGTATTTGCCTTTACTCTGCAACACTGTATTTCCTTATAACGTGGTATTCTTACATATTCTTTCGACAGTAAACTCTCCTGTGCGTTCTCTTTGGAGGCTACACGCTTCGACATACACGCAACACCAAAGCTTTTCGAGTTACAACGTGTTGTTTAGGGAAAACAAGATAATTTCGCATGATGCGGGATTTCCTTAAAACGTGGTTTTCTGACAAATTTTGATGAAAGAAAATTCTCCCGTGGGTTCTCTTTTGAGGGTACACGTTTAGACATACACGCCACACCAAATCATTTCGAGTTATAACGTGTTGTTTAGGAGATACAAGCTAATTTTGTACTATGTGTTATTTCTTCTCGTAAAGTTTAAGTGTTTCCAATAAGTATGTATTTGTCTTTACTCTGCAACACTGTATTTCCTTATAACGTGGTATTCCTACATATTCTTTTGGGAGAAAACTCTCCTGTCCATTCTCTTTTGAGGCTACACGCTTAGAAATACACGCAACACTAAAGCTTTTCTAGTTACAACATGTTGTTTAGGAAAAACAAGATAATTTCGCACTATGCGGTATTTCCTTAAAACGTGATATTCTGACAAATTTTATCGAAGGAAAACTCTCCTGTGGGTTCTCTTTTGAGGCTCCACGTTTAGACGTACACGCCACAGAAAATCTTTTCCAGTTACAACGTGTTGTTTAGGAGATACAAGCTAATTTTGTATGATGCTTTATTTTATCTCGCTAATTTTAAGGGTTTCCAATACGTAAGTATTTGTCTTTATTCTGCAACATTGTACTTCCTTATAACGTGGTATTCTTACATATTCTTTCGAGAGAAAACTCTTCTGTGTGTTCTCTTTTGAGGCTACATGCTTAGACATACACGCAACACCAAAACTTTTCGAGTTACAACGCGTTGTTTAGGAAAAACAAGATAATTTCGCACGATGCGGGATTTCCTTAATACGTGGTTTTCTGACAAATTTTTACCAAAGAAAATTCTCCTGTGGGTTTTCTTTTGAGGCTACACATTTAGACGTACACGCCACACCAAATGTTTTCGAGTTACAACGTGTTGTTTAGGAGATACAAACTAATTTTTTACAATTCGTTATTTCTTCTCATAAAGTGTTTCCAATAAGTACGTATTTGTCTTTACTCTGCAACACTGTATTTCCTTATAACGTGGTATTCTTACATATTCTTTCGAGAGAAAACTCTCCTGTGCGTTCTCTTTTGAGGCTACACGCTTAGACATACACGCAACACCAAAGCTTTTCGAATTACAACGTGTTGTTTAGGAAAAACAAGATACTCTCTCACGATAATTTTGCACGATGCAGGATTTCCTTAAAACGTGGTTTTCTGAAAATTTTGACGAAAGAAAATTCTCCTATGGGTTCTCTTTTGAGGCTACACGTTTAGACGTACACTCCACACCAAGTCATTTCAAGTTACAACGTGTTGTTTAGGAGATACGAGCTAATTTTGTACGATGCTTTATTTCATCTCTTAAAGTTTAAGGGTTTCCAATACGTACGTATTTGTCTTTACTCTGCAACACTGTATTTCCTTATAACGTGGTATTCTTACATATTCTTTGGAGAGAAAACTCTCCTGTGTGTTCTCTTTTGAGGCTATACACTGAGACATACACGCAACACAACAGCTTTTCGAGTTACAACGTGTTGTTTAGGAAAAACAAGATAATTTCGCACGATGCAGGATTTCCTTAATACGTGGTTTTCTGACAAATTTGACCAAAGAAAATTCTCCTGTGGGTTCTCTTTTGAGGCTACACGTTTAGACGTACACGCCACATCAAATCTTTTCGAGTTACAACGTGTTGTTTAGGAGATACAAGCTAATTTTGTACAATGCGTTATTTCTTCTCGTAAAGTGTTTCCAATACGTACGTATTTGTCTTTACTCTGCAACACTGTATTTCCTTATAACGTGGTATTCTTACAAATTCTATCGAGAAAATACTCTCCTTTGCGTTCTCTTTTGAGGCTACGCGCTTAGACATACACGCAACACCAAAACTTTTCGAGTTACAACTTGTTGTTTAGGAAAAAGAAGATAATTTTGCACGATGAGGGGTTTCCTTAAAACGTGGTTTTCTCACATATTTTGATGATAGAAAATTCTCCTGTCGGTTCTCTTTTGAGGCTACACGTTTAGACGTACATGCCACACCAAATTCTTTCGAGTTACAACCTGTTGTTTAGGAGATACAAGCTAATTTATTATGATGCGTTATTTCTTCTTGTAAAGTGTTTCCAATACATACGTTTTTGTCTTTACTCTGCAACACTGTATTTCCTTATAACGTGGTATTCTTACATATTCTTTCGAAAGAAAACTCTCCTGTGCGTTCTCCTTTGAGTCTACACGCTTAGCCATACACGCAACACAGAAGATTTTCGAGTTACAACGTGTTGTTTAGGAAAAACTAGATAATTTCGCACGATGCGAGATTTCGTTAAAACGTGGTTTCTGACAAATTTTGATGTAAGAAAATTCTACTGTCGGTTCTCTTTTGAGGCTACATGTTTAGACGTACATGTCACACGAAATCTTTTCGAGTTACAACGTGTTGTTTAGGAGATACAAGCCAATTTTGTACAATGCTTTATTTCTGCTCTTAAAGTGTTTCCAATATGTACGTATTTGTCTTCTCTCTGCAACACTGTATTTCCTTATAACGTGGTATTCTTACATATTCTTTCGAGAGAAAAAAACTCTCCTGTGCATTCCCTTTTGAGGCTACACACTTAGACATACACGCAACACCAAAGATTTTCGAGTTACAACTTGTTGTTTAGGAAAACAAGATAATTTTGTAGGATGTGGGATTTCTTTAAAACGTGGTTTTCTGACAAATTTTAAAGAAAGAAAATTCTCCAGTTGTTTCTCTTTTGAGGCTTCACTTTTAGATGTACATGCCAAACCAAATGTTTTCGAGTTTCCACTTGTTGTTTAGGAGATACAAGCTAATATTGTATGATGCGTAATTTCTTTCATAAAGTGTTTCCAATATGTACTTTTTGTCTTTACTTTGCAACACTGTATTTCCTTATAACGTTGTATTCTTACATGTTCTTTCGAGAGAAAACTCTCCTGTTCATTCTCTTTTGAAGCTACACGCTTAGACATACACGCAACACCAAAGCTTTTCGAGTTACAACGTGTTGTTTAGGAAAAACAAGATAATTTCGGAGGATGTGGGATTTCCTTAAAACGTGGTTTTCTGACAAATTTTGACGAAAGAAAATTCCCCTTTGTGTTCTCTTTTGAGGCTACACGTTTAGACGTACACGCCAAACCAAAACTTTTCGAGTTACCACGTGTTGTTTAGGAGATACAAGCTAATTTTGTTCGATGCTTTATTTCTTCTCGTAAAGTGTTCCCAATATATACTTATTTGTTTTTACTCTGCAAAATTGTATTTCCTAATAAAGTGGTATTCTTACATATTCTTTCGAGAGAAAACCCTCCTGTGCCTTCTCTTTTGAGGCTCCATGCTTACACATACACGCAACACGAAAGCTTTTCGAGTTACAACATGTTGTTTAGGAAAAAGAAGATGATATCGCACGATGCAGGATTTCATTAAAACGTAGTTTTCTGAAAAATTTTGACGAAAGAAAATTCTCCTGTGGTTTCTCTTTTGAGGCTACACCTTTAGACGTACACGCCACACCAAATCTTTTCGAGTTACAACCTGTTGTTTGGGAGATACAAGCTAATTTTGTAAGATGCGTTAATTCTTCTCGTAAGGTGTTTCCAATACGTAAGTATTTGTCTTTACTCTTCAACACTGTATTTCCTTATAACGTGGTATTCTTACATATTCTTTCGAGAGAAAACTATCCTGTGCGTTCCCTTTTGAGGCTACACACTTAGACATACAGGCAACACCAAAGCTTTTCGAGTTACAACGTGTTGTTTATGAATAAAAAGATAATTTCGCACGATGTGGGATTTCCTTAAAACGTGGTTTTCTGACAAATTTTGACAAAAGTATATTCTCCTGTGGGTTCTCTTTTGACACTAAATGTATAGACGTGCACGCCACACCAAATCCTTTCGAGTTACCACGTGTTGTTTAGGAGATACAAGCTAATTTTGTATGATGTGTTATTTCTTCTCGTAAAGTGTTGCCAAAACGTACGTATTTGTCTTTCTCTGCAACACTGTATTTCCTTATAACGTGGTATTCTTACATATTCTTTCGAGGAAAAACTCTCCTGTGCATTCTCTTTTGAGGCTACACGCTTAGACATACACGCAACACCAAGGCTTTTCGAGTTACAACGTGTTGTTTAGGAAAAACAAGATTATTTCGCACGATGCGAGATTTCCATAAAACGTGGTTTTCTGAAAAATTTTGACGAAAAAAGTTTTCCTGTGGGTTCTCTTTTGAGGCTACACGTGTAGAGGTACGAGCCACACCAAATCTTTTCGAGTTACAACGTGTTGTTTAGGAGATACAAGCTAATTTTGTACGATGCGTTATTTCTTCTCTTAAAGTGTTTCCAATACGTACTTAGTTGTCTTTACTCTGCCACACCGTATTTCCTTATAACGTGGTATTCCTACATATTCTTTCGAGAGAAAACTTTTCTGTGCGTTCTCTTTTGAGGCTACACGCTTAGAAATACACACAACCCCAAAGCTTTCGATTTACAACGTGTTGTTTGGAAAAACAAGATAATTTCGCACGATGCGAGATTTTCTTAAAACGTGGTTTCTGACAAATTTTGATGAAAGAAAATTCTCCTGTGGGTTCTCTTTTGAGGCTACACGTTTAGACGTACACGTCACACCAAATCTTTTCGAGTTATAACGTGTTGTTTAGGAGATACAAGCTAATTTTGTATGATGCGTTACTTCTTCTCCTAAAGTGTTTCCAATACATATGTATTTTTGTTGACTCTACAACACTGTATTTCCTTATAACGTGGTATTCTTACCTATTCTTTTGAAAGAAAACTCTTCTGTGCCTTCTCTATTGAGGTTCCACACTTAGACATACACGCAACACTAAAGCTTTTCGAATTACAACATGTTGTTTAGGAAAAAGAAGATGATTTCGCACGATGCGGGATTTCCTTAATACGTGGTTTTCTGAAAAATTTTAACGAAAGAAAATTCTCCTGTGGGTTCTCTTTTGAGGCTACACGTTTAGACGTACATGCCACATCAAATCTTTTCGAGTTACAATGTGTTGTTTAGGAGATACAAGCTAATTTTGTACGATGCGTTAATTCTTCTCATTAAGTGATTCCAATACGTACGTATTTGTCTTTACTCTGCAATACTGTATTTCATTATAATGTGGTATTCTTAGGTATTCTTACTAGAGAAAACTATCCTGGGCATTCCCTTTTGAGGCTACACACTTAGACATACAGGCAACACCAAAGCGTTTCGAGTTACAACGTGTTGTTTACGAAAAAGAAGATAATATTGCACCTTGCGGGATTTCCTTAAATCGTGGTTTTCTGACAAATTTTGAAGAAAGAAAATTCTCCTGTGGGTTCTCTTTTGAGGCTACACGTTTAGACGTACACACCACACCAAATCCTTTCGAGATACCACGTGTTGTTTAGGAGATACAAGATAATTTTGTAAGATGCATTATTTCTTCTCGTAAAGTGTTTCCAATACATACGTATTTGTCTTTACACTGCAAAACTGTATTTTCTTATAACGTTGTATTCTTACATGTTCTTTCGAGAGAAAACTCTCCTGTGCGTTCTCTTTAGAGGCTACACGCTTAGACATACACGCAACACCAAAGCTTTTCGAGTTACAACGTGTTGTTTAGGAAAAACAATATAATATTGCACGATGCGGGATTTCCTTAAAACGTGGTTTTCTGACAAATTTTGACGAAAGAAAGTTCTCCTGTGGGTTCTCTTTTGAGGCTACACGTGTAGACGTACGAGCCTCACCAAATCTTTTCGAGTTCCAACGTGTTGTTTAGGAGATACAAGCTAATTTTGTACGACACGTTATTTCTTCTCTTAAAGTGTTTCAAATACGTACGTATTTGTCTTTACTCTGCAACACTGTATTTCCTTATAACGTAGTATTCTTACATATTCTTTCAAGAGAAAACTCTCCTGGGTGTTCTCTTTTGAGGCTACATGCTTACACATACACGCAACAGCAAAGGTTTTCGAGTTACAATGTGTTGTTTAGGAAAAATAAGATAATTTCGCACGATGCGAGATTTCCTTAAAACGTGGTTTCTGACAAATTTTGATGAAAGAAAATTCTCCTGTCGGTTCTCTTTTGAGGCAACACGATTAGACATACACCTCACACCAAATCTTTTCGAGTTACAACTTGTTGTTTAGGAGATACAAGCTAATTTTGTACGATGCGTTATTTCATCCTGTAAAATATTTCCAATTTGTACTTATTTGCCTTTACTCTGCAAAATTTTATTTCCTTATAATGTGGTATTCTTACATATTCTTTCGAGAGAAAACTCTTCTGTGCCTTCTCTTTTCAGGCTCCACACTTAGACATACACGCAACACCAAAGCTTTTCGAGTTACTACATGTTGTTTAGGAAAAAGATGATTTCGCACGATGCGGGATTTCCTTAAAACGTGGTTTTCTGAAAAATTTTGACGAAAGAAAATTTTCCTGTGGGTTCTCTTTTGAGGCTACACGTTTAGACGTACACGCTACAGCAAATCTTTTCGAGTAACAATGTGTTGTTTAGGAGATTCAAGCTAATTTTGTACTATGCGTTAATTCTTCTCGTAAAGTTTTTCCAATATGTAAGTATTTGTCTTTACTCTGCAACACTGTATTTCCTTATAACGTGGTATTCTTACATATTCTTTCGAGAGAAAACTATCCTGTGCGTTCCCTTTTGAGGCTACACACTTAGATATACAGGCAACACCAAAGCTTTTCGAGGTACAACGTGTTGTTTATGAAAAACAAGATAATTTCGCACGATGCGGGATTTCCTTAAAACATGGTTTTCTGACAAATTTTGAAGAAAGAAAATTCTCCTGTGGGTTCTCTTTTGAGGCTGCACGTGTAGACGTACGAGCCTCACCAAATCTTTTCGAGTTCCAACGTGTTGTTTAGGAGATACAAGCTAATTTTGTACGACACGTTATTTCTTCTCTTAAAGTGTATCCAATACGTACGTATTTGTCTTTACTCTGCAACACTGTATTTCCTTATAACGTAGTATTCTTACATATTCTTTCGAGAGAAAACTCTCCTGGGTGTTCTCTTTTGAGGCTACATGCTTAGACATACACGCAACAGCAAAGGTTTTCGAGTTACAATGTGTTGTTTAGGAAAAATAAGATAATTTCGCACGATGCGAGATTTCCTTAAAACGTGGTTTCTGACAAATTTTGATGAAAGAAAATTCTCCTGTGAGTTCTCTTTTGAGGCTACACGTTTAGACGTACACCTCACACCAAATCTTTTCGAGTTACAACGTGTTGTTTAGGAGATACAAGCTAACTTTGTACGATGCGTTATTTCTTCCCGTAAAATATTTCCAATTTGTACTTATTTGTCTTTACTCTGCAAAATTGTATTTCCTTATAATGTGGTATTCTTACATATTTTTTCGAGAGAAAACTCTTCTGTGCCTTCTCTTTTCAGGCTCCACACTTAGACATACACGCAACACCAAAGCTTTTCGAGTTACAACATGTTGTTTAGGAAAAAGATGATTTCGCACAATGCGGGATTTCCTTAAAACGTGGTTTTCTGAAAAATTTTGACGAAAGAAAATTCTCCTGTGGGTTCTCTTTTGAGGCTACACGTTTAGACGTACACGCTACAGCAAATCTTTTCGAGTAACAATGTGTTGTTTAGGAGATTCAAGCTAATTTTGTACTATGCGTTAATTCTTCTCGTAAAGTTTTTCCAATATGTAAGTATTTGTCTTTTCTCTGCAACACTGTATTTCCTTATAACATGGTATTCTTACATATTCTTTCGAGAGAAAACTATCCTGTGCGTTCCCTTTTGAGGCTACACACTTAGATATACAGGCAACACCAAAGCTTTTCGAGGTACAACGTGTTGTTTATGAAAAACAAGATAATTTCGCACGATGCGGGATTTCCTTAAAACGTGGTTTTCTGACAAATTTTGAAGAAAGAAAATTCTCCTGTGGGTTCTCTTTTGAGGCTGCACGTGTAGACGTACGAGCCTCACCAAATCTTTTCGAGTTCCAACGTGTTGTTTAGGAGATACAAGCTAATTTTGTACGACACGTTATTTCTTCTCTTAAAGTGTTTCCAATACGTACGTATTTGTCTTTACTCTGCAACATTGTATTTCCTTATAACGTAGTATTCTTACATATTCTTTCGAGAGAAAACTCTCCTGCGTGTTCTCTTTTGAGGCTACATGCTTAGACATACACGCAACAGCAAAAGTTTTCGAGTTACAATGTGTTGTTTAGGAAAAATAAGATAATTTCACACCATGCGAGATTTCCTTAAAACGTGGTTTCTGACAAATTTTGATGAAAGAAAATTCTCCTGTGGGTTCTCTTTTGAGGCTACACGTTTAGACGTACACCTCACACCAAATCTTTTCGAGTTACAACGTGTTGTTTAGGAGATACAAGCTAATTTTGTTCGATGCGTTATTTCTTCCCGTAAAATATTTCCAATTTGTACTTATTTGTCTTTACTCTGCAAAATTGTATTTCCTTATAATGTGGTATTCTTACATATTCTTTCGAGAGAAAACTCTTCTGTGCCTTCTCTTTTCAGGCTCCACACTTAGACATACACGCAACACCAAACTTTTCGAGTTACAACATGTTGTTTAGGAAAAAGATGATTTCGCACAATGCGGGATTTCCTTAAAACGTGGTTTTCTGAAAAATTTTGACGAAAGAAAATTCTCCTGTGGGTTCTCTTTTGAGGCTACACGTTTAGACGTACACGCTACAGCAAATCTTTTCGAGTAACAAGGTGTTGTTTAGGAGATTCAAGCTAATTTTGTACTATGCGTTAATTCTTCTCGTAAAGTTTTTCCAATATGTAATTATTTGTCTTTACTCTGCAACACTGTATTTCCTTATAACGTGGTATTCTTACATATTCTTTCGAGAGAAAACTATCCTGTGCGTTCCCTTTTGAGGCTACACACTTAGATATACAGGCAACACCAAAGCTTTTCGAGGTACAACGTGTTGTTTATGAAAAACAAGATAATTTCGCACGATGCGGGATTTCCTTAAAACGTGGTTTTCTGACAAATTTTGAAGAAAGAAAATTCTCCTGTGGGTTCTCTTTTGAGGCTACACGTTTAGCCGTACACACCACACCAAATCCTTTCGAATTACCACGTGTTGTTTAGGAGATACTAGCAAATTTTGTACGATGCAATATTTCTTCTCGTAAAGTTTTTCCAATACGTACGTATTTGTCTTTACTCTGCAACACTGTATTTCCTTATAACGTTGTATTCTTACATGTTCTTTCGAGAGAAAACTCTACTGTGCGTTCTCTTTAGAGGCTCCATGCTTACACATACACGCAACACCAAAGCTTTTCGAGGTATAACGTTTTGTTTAGCAAAAAGAAGATGATTTCGCACGATACGGGATTTCCTTAAAACGTGGTTTTCTGACAAATTTTGAAGAAAGAAAATTCTCCTGTGGGTTCTCTTTTGAGGCTACATGTTTAAATGAACACGCCACACCAAATCTTTTCGAGTTACAATGTGTTGTTTTGGAGATACAAGCTAATTTTGTACGATGCGTTAATTCTTCTCCTAAAGTGTTTCCAATATGTACTTATTTGTCTTTACTCTGCAAAATTGTATTTCCTTATAACGTGGTATTCTTACATATTCTCTCGAGAGAAAACTCTCCTGTGCCTTCTCTTTTGAGGCTCCACGGTTACACATACACGCAACACCAATGCTTTTCTAGTTACAACATGTTGTTTAGGAAAAAGAAGGTGATTTCGCACGATGCGGAATTTCCTTAAAACGTGGTTTTCTGAAAATTTTTGAAGAAAGAAAATTCTCCTGTGGGTTCTCTTTTGAGGCTACATGTTTAGACGTACACACCACACCAAAAGTTTCGAGTTACAACTTGTTGTTTAGGAGATACAACCTAATTTTGTACTATGCATTAATTCTTCTCGTAAAGTGTTTCCAATACGTACGTGTTTCTCTTTACTCTGCAACACTGTATTTCCTTATAACGTGGTATTCTTACATATTCTTTCGAGAGAAAACTCTCCTGTGTGTTCTCTTTTGAGGCTACATGCTTAGACAAACACGCAACACCAGAGCTTTTTGAGTTAAAACGTGTTGTTTAGGAAAAAATAGATAATTTCGCTCGATGCGAGATTTCCATAAAACGTAGTTTCTGACAAATTTTGATGAAAGAAAATTCTCCTTTGGGTTCTCTTTTGGGGCTACACGTTTAGACGTACACGTCACACCAAATCTTTTCGAGTTACAACGTGTTGTTTAGGAGATACAAGCTAATTTTGTACGATGCGTTATTACTTCTCGTAAAGTGATTCCAATATGTACTTAATAGCCTTTACTCTGCAAAATTGTATTTCTTTATAGCGTGGTATTCTTACATATTCTTTCGAGAGAAAACTCTCCTGTGCGTTCTCTTTTGAGGCTCCACGCTTAGACATACAGGCAACACCAAAGCTTTTTGAGTTACAACATGTTGTTTAGGAAAAAGAAGATGATTTGGCACCATGCGGGATTTCCTTAAAACGTGGTTTTCTGAAAAATTTTAACGAAAGAAAATTCTCCTGTGGGTTCTCTTTTGAGGGTACACGTTTAGACGTACACGCCACACCAAATCTTTTCGAGTTACAACGTGTTGTTTAGGAAATACAAGCTAATTTTGTACTGTGCTTTAATTCTTCTCGTAAAGTGTTTCCAATACGTACATATTTGTCTTTACTCTGCAACACTGTATTTCCTTATAACTTGGTATTCTTACATATTCTTTTGAGAGAAAACTCTCCTGTGCGTTCTCCTTTGAGGCTACATGCTTAGACATACACATAACGCCAGAGCTTTTCGAGTTACAACGTGTTGTTTAGGGAAAACAAGATAGTTTCGTACGATGCGAGATTTCCTTAAAACGTGGTTTCTGACAAATTTTGATGAAAGAAAATTCTCCTGTCGGTTCTCTTTTGAGGCTACACGTTTAGACGTACACGTCACACCAAATCTTTTCAAGTTACAAGGTGTTGTTTAGGAGATACAAGCTAATTTTTTACCATGTGAGAAGAAATACCGAATGTTGCAGAGTAAAGACAAATACATAAGTATTGGAAACACTTTATGAGAAGAAATAATGCATCGTACAAAATTAGCTTGTATCTCCTAAACAACACGTTGTAACTCGAAAAGAATTGGTGTGGCATGTATGTCTAAAGGTGTAGCCTCAGAAGAGATCCCATAGGAGAATTTTCTTTCATCAAAATTTTTCAGAAAATCACGTTTTAAGGAAATCCCGCATCGTGCGAAATTATCTTGTTTTTCCTAAACAACACGTTATAACTCGAAGAGCTTTGGTGTTGCATGTATGTCTTAGTGTGTAGCCTCAAAAGGGAACACACAGGATAGTTTTCTCTCGAAAGAATATGTAAGAATACCACGAATAAGGAAATACAGTGTTGCAGAGTAAAGACAAATACGTACGTATAGGAAACACTTTACTAGAAGAATTAACGCGTCTTACAAAATTAGCGTGTATCTCCTTAACAACACGTTGTAACTCGAAAAGATTTTGTGTGGCATGTATATCTAAACGTGTAGCCTCAAATGAGAACCCACAGGAGAATTTTCTTTCGTCAAAATTTTTCAGAAAACCACGTTTTAAGGAAATCCCGCATCATGCCAAATCATCTTCTTTTTCCTAAACAACATGTTTTAACTCGAAAAGCTTTGGTGTTGCGTGTAGATCTAAGCGTGGAACCTCAAAAGAGAAGGCACAGGAGAGTTTTCTCTCGAAAGAACACGTAAGAATTCAACGTTATAAGGAAATACAGTGTCGAAGAGTAAAGACAAATACATATGTATTGGAAACACTTTGCAAGAAGAAATAACGCATCGTACAAAATTAGCTTGTATCTCCTAAACAACACGTGGTAACTCGAAAGGATTTGGTGTGACGTGTACGTCTAAATGCGTAGCCTCAAAAGAGAACCCACAGGAGAATTTTCTTTCGTCAAAATTTGTCAGAAAACCACGATTTAAGGAAATCCTGCATCGTGCGAAGTTATCTTGTTTTTCATAAACAACACGTTGTAACTCGAAAAGATTTGGTGTGGCGTGAACGACTAAACGTGTAGCCTCAAAGGAGAACCCACAGGAGAGCTTTCTTTCGTCAAAATTTGTCAGAAAACCACGTTTTAAGGAAATCCTGCATCCTGCGAAATTATCTTGTTTTTCCTAAACAACATGTTGTAACTCGAAAAGCTTTGGTGTTGCGTATATGTCTAAGCGTGTAGCCTCAAAAGAGAACGCACAGGAGAGTTTTCTCCCGAAAGAATATGTAGGAATACCACGTTATAAGGAAATACAGTGTTGCAGAGTAAAGACAAATACATACTTATTGGAAACACTTAAACTTTACGAGAAGAAATAAAACATAGTACAAAATTAGCTTGTATATCCTAAACAACACGTTATAACTCGAAAGGATTTGGTGTTGCGTTTATGTCTAAGCATGTAGCCTCAAAAGAGAATGCACAGGAGAGTTTTCTCTCAAAAGAATATGTAAGAATACCATGTTATAAGGAAACATATTGCTGCAGAGTAAAGACAAATACATACATTTTGGAAACACATTAAGAGAAGAAATAACGCATGGTACAAAATTAGCTTGTATCTCCGAAACAACATGTGGTAACTCAAAAATATTTGGTGTGGCGTGTACATCTAAACGTGTACCCTCAAAAGAGAACCCACAGGAGAATTTTCTTACGTCAAAATTTGTCAGAAAACCACGTTTTAAGGAAATCCCGCATTGTGCGAAATTATCTTGTTTTTCCTAAACAACACATTGTAATTCGAAAAGCTTTGGTGGTGCATGTATGTCTAAACGTGTGGCCTCAAAAGATAACGCACAGGAGAGTTTTCTCTCGAAAGAATATATAAGAATACCACGTTATAAGGAAATACAGTGTTGCAGAGTAAAGACAAATATGTACTTATTGGAAACACTTTACGAGAAGAAATAACGCATCGTACAAAATTAGCTTGTATCTCCTAAACAACACGTTGTAACTCGACAAGATTTGGTGTGGCGTGTATGTCTAAACGTGTAGCCTCAAAAGTGAACTTACAGGAGTATTTTCTTTCGTCAAAATTTGTCAGAAAACCACGTTTTAAGGAAATCCCGCATCGTGGAAATTATCTTGTTTTTCCTAAACAACACGTTGTAACTCTAAAAGCTTTGGTGCTGCGTGTATGTCTAAGCGTGTAGCATCAAAAGAGAACGCACAGGAGAGTTTTCTCTCGAAAGAATATGTAAGAATACCGCGTTATAAGGAAATACAGTGTTGCAGAGTAAAGACAAATAAGTAAGTATTGGACACAATTTATGAGAAGAAATAACGCATCGTAAAAAATTAGCTTGTATCTCCTAAACAACACGTTGTAACTCGAAAAGATTTGGTGTGACATGTACGTCTAAACATGTACCCTCAAAGAGAACTCACAGGAGAATTTTCTTTCATCAAAATTTGTCAGAAAACACGTTTTAAGGAAATCTCGCATCGTGCAAAATTATCTTGTTTTTACTAAACAACACGGTGTAACTCGAAAAGCTTATTTATTGGAAAAACTTTACAAGAAGAAATAACGCATCGTACAAAATTAGCTTGTATCGCCTAAACAACACGTTGTAACTTAAAAAAGATTTGGACTGGCCTGTACGTCTAAACGTGTAGTCTCAAAAGAGAACCCATAGGAGAATTTTCTTTGGTCAAAATATGTCAGAAAACCACGTATTAAGGAAATCCCTCATTGTGCGAAATTATCTGGTTTTTCCTAAACAACACGTTGTAACGCGAAAAGCTTTGGTGTTGCGTGTATGTCTAAGCGTGTAGTCTCAAAAAAGGATGCACAGGAGAGTTTTTTCTCGAAAGAATATGTAAGAATACCACGTTATAAGGAAATACAGTGTTGCAGACTAAAGCCAAATACGTACGTATTGGAAACACTTTACTAGAAGAAATAACGCATCGTACAAAATTAGCTTGTATCTCCTAAACAACACGTTGTAACTCGAAAAGATTTGGTGTGGCGTGTACGTCTAAACGTGTAGCCTCAAAAGAGAACCCACAGGAGAATTTTCTTTCGTCAAAATTTTTCAGAAACCACGTTTTAAGTAAATCCCGCATCGTGCGAAATTATCTTGTTTTTCCTAAACAACACGTTGTAACTCGAAAGCTTTGGTGTTGCATGTATGTCTAAGCGTGTAGCCTCAAAAGAGAATGCACAGGAGAGTTTTTTTCTCGATAGAATTTGTAAGGATACCACGTTATAAGGAAATACAGTGTTGCAGAATAAAGACAAATACGTATGTATTGGAAACCCATAAACTTTACGAGATGAAATAAATCATCGTACAAAATGAGCTTGTATCTCCTACACAACACATTGTAACTCGAAAAGATTTGGTGTGGCGTGTACGTCTAAACATGTAGCCTCAAAAGAGAACCCACAGGAGAATTTTCTTTCATCAAAATTTGTCAGAAATCCACGTTTTAAGGAAATCCCACATTGTGCGCAATTATCTTGTTTTTCATAAACAAAACATTGTAACTCTAAAAGCTTTGGTGTTGGGTGTATGTGCAAGTGTGTGGCCTCAAAAGAGAATGCACAGGAGAGTTTTCTCTCGAAAGAATATGTAAAAATACCACGTTATAAGGAAATACATTGCTGCAGAGTAGAGGCAAATACATACGTATTGGAAACATATTATGAGAATAAATAATGCATGGTACAAAATTAGCTTGTATCTCCTAAACAACACATGGTAACTCAAAAAGATTTGGTGTGGCGTGTACGTCTAAATGTGTAGCCTCAAAAGAGAACCCACAGGAGAATTTTCTTACATCAAAATTTGTCAGAAAACCACATTTTACGGAAATCCCGCATCGTGCGAAATTATCTTGTTTTTCCTAATCAACACGTTGTAACTTGAAAAACTTTGGTCTTGAGTGTATGTCTAAGCGTGTAGCCTCCAAAGGGAACGCACAGGATAGTTTTCTCTCGAAAGAATATGTAAGATACCATGTTATAAGGAAATACAGTTTTGCAGAGTAAAGACAAATACTTATTTATTAGAAAAACTTTACGAGAAGAAATAACGCATCATAAAAAATTAGCTTGTATCTCCTAAACAACACGTTGTAACTCAAAAAGATTTGGTTTGGCATGTACGTCTAAACGTGTAGCCTCAAAAGAGAACCCACAGGAGAATTTTATTTCGCCAAATTTGTCAGAAAACCATGTTTTATGGAAATCCTGCATCATGTTAAATTATCTTGTTTTTCCTAAACAACACGTTGTACCTCGAAAAGCTTTGGTGTTGTGTGAATGTCTAAGCGTGTAGCCTCAAAAGAGAATGCACAGAAGAGTTTTCTCTCGAAAGAACATGTAAGAATACAACATTATAAGGAAATACAGTTTTGCAGAGTAAAGACAAATACATATGTATTTGAAACACTTTATGAGAAGAAATAACGCATCGTAAAAAATTAGTTTGTATCTCCTAAACAACACGTTGTAACTCGAAAAGATTTGGTGTGGCACGTACGTCTAAATGTGTAGCCTCAAAAGAGAACCCACAGGAGAATTTTCTTTCGTCAAAATTTGTCAGAAAACCACTTATTAAGGAAATCCCGCATCGTGCGAAACTATCTTGTTTTTCCTAAACAACACATTGTAACTCGAAAATCTTTGGTGTTGCGTGTATGTCTAAGCATGTAGCCTCAAAAGAGAAAGCACCGGAGAGCTTTCTCTCGAACGAGTATGTAAAAATACCACGTTATAAGGAAATACATTGTGACAAATTAAAAATAAATTAGTTCCTTTTGGAAACACTTAAACTTTACAAGAAGATATAAAGCATCGTAAAAAATTAGCTTGTATCTCCTAAACAACACGTTGTAACTCGAAAACATTTGGTGTGGCGTGTACGTCTAAACGTTTAGCCTCAAATGAAAACCCACAGGAGAATTTTCTTTCCTCAAAATTTGTCAGAAAACCACGTTTTAAGGAATTCCCGCATCGTGCGAAATTATCTTGTTTCTCCTAAACAACACGTTCTAACTCGAAATGCTTTGGTGTTGCGTGTATGTCTAAGCGTGTAGCCTCAAAAGAGAATGCACAGGAGAGTTTTCTCTCGAAAGAATATGTACGAATACCATGTTATAAGGAAATACAGTGTTGTAGAGTAAAGACAAATATGTAAGTATTGGAAACACTTTAGGAGAAGAAATAATGCATCGTACAAAATTAGCTTGTATCTCCTAAACAACACGTTGTAACTCGAAAAGATTTGGTGTGGCGTGTACGTCTAAACATGTAGCCTCAAAGGAGAACCCACAGGAGAATTTTCTTTCGTCAAAATTTGTCAGAAAACCACGTTTTAAGGAAATCCCGCATTGTGCGCAATTATCTTGTTTTTCAAAATTATCTGGTTTTTCCTAAACAACACGTTGTAACTTGAAAAGCTTTGGTGTTGGGTGTATGTGTAAGCGTGTAGCCTCAAAAGAGAACGCACAGGAGAGTTTTCTCTCGAAAGAACATGTAAGAATACCACATTATAAGGAAATACAGTTTTGCAGAGTAAAGACAAATACATATGTATTTGAAACACTCTATGAGAAGAAATAACGCATCGTAAAAGATTAGTTTGTATCTCCTAAACAACACGTTGTAACTTGAAAAGATTTGGTGTGGCATGTACGTCTAAACGTGTAGCCTCAAAAGAGAACCCACAGGAGAATTTTCTTACTTCAAAATTTGTCAGTAAACCACTTATTAAGGAAATCCCGCATCATGCGAAACTATCTTGTTTTTCCTAAACAACACATTGTAACTCGAAAATCTTTGGTGTTGCGTGTATGTCTAAGCATGTAGCCTCAAAAGAGAACGCACAGGAGAGATTTCGCTCGAACGAGTATGTAAGAATACCACGTTATAAGGAAATACATTGTGGCAAATTAAAGATAAATACGTTCCTTTTGGAAACACTTAAACTTTACAAGAAGATATAAAGCATCGTAAAAAATTAGCTTGTATCTCCTAAAGAACACGTTGTAACTCGAAAACATTTGGTGTGGCGTGTATGTCTAAACATTTAGCCTCAAACAATTTACGAGAAGAAATAACACATCGTACAAAATTAGCCTGTATCTCCTAAACAACACGTGGTAACTCGAAAGAATTTTCGTTCATCAAAATTTGTCAGAAAACCACGTTTTAAGGAAATGCTGCATCGTGCGAAATTATCTTGTTTTTCCTAAGCAACACGTTGTAACGCGAAAACCTTTGGTGTTACGTGTATGTCTAAGCGTGTAGCCTCAAAAGAGAATGCAAAGGAGAGTTTTTTTCTCGAAAGAATATATAAGAATACCACGTTATTAGAAAATACAGTGTTGCAGAGTAAAGACAAATATTTACGTATTGGAAAAACTTTACGAGAAGAAATAACGCATCTTACAAAATTAGCTTGGTGTTGCGTGTATGTCTAAGCGTGTAGCCCCAAAAGAGAACGCACAGGAGAGTTTTCTCTCGAAAGAATATGTAAGAATACCACGTTGTAAGGAAATACAGTGTTGCAGAGTAAAGGAAAATACATATGTATTGGAAACGCAACATCAAAGCTTTTCGAGTTACAACGTGTTGTTTAGGAAAAGCAAGATAATTTCGCACGATGAGTGATTTCCTTAAAACATGGTTTTCTGAGAAATATTAACGAAAAAAAATTCTCCCGTGGGTTATCTTTTGAGGCTACACGTTTAGACGTGCACGCCACACCAAATCTTTTCGAGTTACAAACTGTTGTTTAGGAGATACAAGCTAATTTTTTATGATGCTTTATTTCTTCTTGTAAGGTGTTTCCAATAGGTACGTATTTGCCTTTAGTCTACAACACTGTATTTCCTTATAACGTGGTATTCTTACATATTCTTTCGAGAGAAAACTTTCCTGTGCGTCCTCTTTTGAGGCTACACGCTTAGACATACACGCAATACCAAAGATTTTCGCGTTACAACGTGTTGTTTAGGAAAAACAAGATAATTTCGCACGAAGAGGGATTTCCTTAATCCGTGATTTTCTGACAAATTTTGACCAAAGAAAATTCTCCTATGGGATCTCATTTGAGACTACACGTTTAGACGTACAGGCCACACCAAATCTTTTTAAGTTACAACATGTTGTTTAGGAGATACAAGCTAATTTTTTTACGATGCATTATTTCTTCTCGTAAAGTTTAAGTTTTTCCAATAAGTATGTATTTGCCTCTACTCTGCAACACTGTATTTCCTTATAACGTGGTATTCTTACATATTATTTCGAGAGAAAACTCTCCTGTGCGTTCTCGGATTTCCTTAAACCGTTGTGTTCTGACAAATTTTGAAGAAAGAAAATTCTCCTGTGGGTTCTCTTATGATGCTACACGTTTAGACATGCACGCCACACCAAATCCTTTCGAGTTACCACGTGTTGTTTAGGAGATACAGGCTAATTTTGTACGATGTGTTATTTCTTCTCGTAAATTGTTTCCAATACGTACGTATTTGTCTTTCTCTGCAACACTGTATTTCCTTATAACATGGTATTCTTACATATTCTTTCGAGGGAAAACTCTCCTGAGCATTCTCTTTTGAGGCTACATGTTTAGACATACAAGCAACACCAAAGCTTTTCGAGTTACAACGTGTTGTTTAGGAAAAACTAGATAATTTCGCACGATGCGAGATTTCCATAAACGTGGTTTTCTGAAAAATTTGACAATAGAAAGTTCTCCTGTGGGTTCTCTTTTGAGGCTACATGTTTAGACGTACACACCACACCAAATCTGTTCGAGTTACAACGTGTTGTTTAGGAGATACAAGCTAATATTTTATAATGTGTTAATTCTTCTCATAAAGTGTTTCCAATACGTACGTATTTGTCTTTACTCTGCAACATTGTATTTCCTTATAACGTGGTATTCTTACATATTCTTTCGATAGAAAACTGTCCTGTGCATTCCCTTTTGTGGCTACACACTTAGACATACAGGCAACACCAAAGCTATTCAAGTTACAACATGTAGTTTAGGAAAAAGAAGATGATTTCGCAGGACGCGGGATTTCCTTAAAACGTGGTTTTCTGAAAAATTTTGACGAAAGAAAATTCTCCTGTGGGTTCTCTTTTGTGGCTACACATTTAGACGTACACGCCACACCAAAACCTTTCGAGTTACAATGGGCTTTTTAGGAAATACAAGCTAATTTTGTACGATGCATTATTTCTTCTCGTAAAGTGTTTCAAATACGTATGTATCTATCTTTACTCTGCAACACTGTATTTCCTTATAACGTGGTATTCTTACATATTCGTTCGAGAGAAAACTCTCCTGTGCGTTCTCTTTTAAGGCTACACGCTTAGACATACACGCAGCACCAATGCTTTTCGAGTTACAACGTGTTGTTTAGGAAAAACAAGATAATTTCGCACGATGCGGGATTTCCTTAAAACGTTTTTTTCTGACAAATTTTGACGAAAGAAAATTCTCCTGTGGGTTCTCTTTTGAGGCTACACGTTTAGACTTACATGCCACACCAAATCTTTTCGAGTTACAACATGTTGTTTAGGAGATACAAGCTAATTCTGTAAGATGCATTATTTCTTCTCGTAAAGTGTTTCCAATACATACGTATTTGTCTTTACTCTGCAACACTGTATTTCCTTAACGTGGTATTCTTATATATTCTTTCGAGAGAAAACTCTCCTGTGTGTTCTCTTTTGAGGCCACACGTTTAGACATACACGCAACACCAAAGCTTTTGGAGTTACAACGTGCTGTTTAGGAAAAACAAGATAATTTCGCACAATGCGGGATTTCCTTAAAACGTGGTTTTCTGACAAATTTGACGAAAGAAAATTCTCCTGTGGGTTCTCTGTTGAGGCTACACGTTTCAACTTACACGCCACACCAAATCCTTCGAGTTACAACGTGTTGTTTAGGAAATACAAGCTAATTTTATACGATGTATTATTCCTTCTCGTAAAGTGTTTCCAATAAGTAAGTATCTGTCTTTACTCTGCAATACTGTATTTCCTTATAACGTGGTATTCTTACATATTCTTTCGAGAGAATACTCTACTGTGCATTCTCTTTTGAGGCTACACGCTTAGACATACACGCAACAACAAAGCTTTTCGAGTTACAACGTGTTGTTTAGGAAAACAAGATGATTTCGCATGATACAGGACGTCCTTAAAACGTGGTTTTCTGAAAAAATTTTGACGAGAGAAAATTCTCCAGTGGGTTCTCTTTTGAGGCTACAGGTTTAGATGTAAACACCACAGCAAATCTTTTCGAGTTACAACGTGTTGTTTCGGAGATACAAGCTAATTTTGTACCATGTGTTATTTCTTCTCGTTAAGTGTTTCCAATATGTAAGAATTTGTCTTTACTCTGCAACACCGTATTTCCTTATAACGTGGTATTCTTACATATTCTTTCGAGAGAAAACTCTCCTGTGCGTTCTCTTTTGAGGCTACATGCTTAGACATACACGTAACACCAAAGCTTTTCGAGTTACAACGTGTTGTTTAGGAAAAACCAGATAATTTCGCACAATGCGGGATTTCCTAAAAACGTGATTTCTGAAAAATTTTGACGAAAGAAAATTCTCCTGTGGGTTCTCTTTTGAGGCTACGCATTTAGATGTAAACACCACACCAAACAGTTTCAAGTTACAACGTGTTGTTTAGGAGATACAACCTAACTTTGAACGATGCGTTATTTCATCTCTAAAAGTGTTTCCAATAAGTACCTATTTGTCTTTAGTCTGCAACACTGTATTTCCTTCGAACGTGGTATTCTTACATCTTATTTCAAGAGAAAACACTCCTGTGCATTGGCTTTTGAAGATACAGGCTTAGACATACACGCAACAGCAAAGCTTTTCATGTTACAACGTGTTGTTTAGGAAAAACAAGATAATTTCGCACGATGCGGGATTACCATAAAACGTGATTTTCTGACATATTTTGACGAAAGAAAATTGTCCTGTGGGTTCTCTTTTGAGGCTACACGTTTAGAAGTACAGGCCACACCAAATCTTTTCGAGTTACAAAGTGTTGTTTAGGAGATACAAGCTAATTTTGTACGATGCTTTATTTCATCTTGTAAAGTTTGTGGGTTTCCAATACAGACGTATCTTTCTTTACTCTGCAACACTGTATTTCCTTACAACGTGGTATTCTTACATATTCTTTCTAGAGAAAACTCTCCTGTGCATTCCCTTTGGAGGCTACATGCTTAGACATACACGCAACACCAAAGCTTTTCGACTTACAATGTGTTGTTTAGGAAAAACAAGATAATTTCGCACGATGCTGGATTTCCTTAAAACGTGGTTTTCTGAAAAATTTTGACGAAAAAAAATTCTCCTGTGGGTTTTCATTTGAGGCTACACGTTTAGCCGTACATGCCACACCAAATCTTTTCGAGTTACAACGTGTTGTTTAGGAGATAAAAGCTAATTTTTTACGATGCTTTATATCTTCTTGTAAAGTTTAAGAGTTTCCAAAAGGTACATATTTATCTTTAATTTGCCACAATGTATTTCCTTATAACGTGGTATTCTTACATACTCGTTCGAGAGAAATCTCTCCTGTGCGTTCTCTTTTGAGGCTACATGCTTAGACATACACGCAACAGCAAATATTTTCGAGTAACAATGTGTTGTTTAGGAAAACTAGATAGTTTCGCACGATGCAGGATTTCCTTAATAAGTAGTTTTCTGACAAATTTTGACGAAAGAAAATTCTCCTGTGGGTTCTCTTTTGAGGCTACACGTTTAGATGTACACGCCACACCAAATCTTTTCGAGTTACAACGTGTTGTTTAGGAGATACAAGCTAATTTTGTATGATGCATTATTTCTTCTCGTAAAGTGTTTCCAATATGTATGTATTTGCCTTTAGTCTGCAACACTGTATTTCCTTATAACGTGGTATTCTTACATATTCTTTCGAGAGAAAACTCTCCTGTGCATCCTCTTTTGAGGCTACACGCTTAGACATACATGCAACACCAAAGCTTTTCAAGTTACAACGTGTTGTTTAGGAAAAACAAGATAATTTCGCACGATGAGGGATTTCCTTAATACGTGGTTTTCTGACAAATATTGACCAAAGAAAATTATCCTATGGGTTCTCTTTTGAGACTACACGTTTAGACGTACTTCCCACACCAAATATTTTTAAGTTGCAAAGTGTTGTTTAGGAGACACAAGCTAATTTTGTACGATGCGTTATTTCTTCTCGTAAAGTTTTTCCAATAAGTATGTAATTGTCTTTGCAACACTGTATTTCCTTATAAGGTCGTATTCTTACATATTCTTTCGAGAGAAAACTCTCCTCTGCATATTCTTTTGGGGCTACATGCTTAGACATACACCCAACACCAAAGCTTTTCAAGTTAAAACGTGTTGTTTAGGAAGAACAAGATAATTTCTCACGATGCGGGATTTCCTTAAAACGTGGTTTTCTGACAAATTTTGACGAAAGAAAATTGTCCTGTGGGTTCTCTTTTGAGGCTACACGTTCAGAAGTACAGGCCACACCAAATCTTTTCGAGTTACAACGTGTTGTTTAGGAGATACAAGCTAATTTTGTACGATGCGTTATTTCTTCTCGTAAAGTGTTTCCAATAGGTACGTATTTGCCTTTAGTCTGCAACACTGTATTTCCTTATAACGTGGTATTCTTACATATTCTTTCGAGAGAAAACTCTCCTGTGTGTTCCCCTTTGAGGCTACACGCTTAGACATACAGGCAACACCAAAGCTTTTCGCGTTACTACGTGTTGTTTAGGAAAAACCAGATAATTTCGTGCGCTGTGGGATTTCCTTAATAAGTGGTTTTCTGACAAATTTTGACCAAGGAAAATTCTCCTATGGGTTCTCTTTTGAGGCTACACGTTTAGATGTACAGGCCACACCTAATCTTTCTAAGTTACAACGTGTTGTTAAGGAGATACAAGCTAATTTTGTACGATGCGTTATTTCTTCTCGTAAAGTGTTTCCAATAGGTACGTATTTGCCTTTAGTCTGCAACACTGTATTTCCTTATAACGTGGTATTCTTACATATTCTTTCGAGAGAAAACTCTCCTGTGTGTTCCCCTTTGAGGCTACACGCTTAGACATACAGGCAACACCAAAGCTTTTCGCGTTACTACGTGTTGTTTAGGAAAAACCAGATAATTTCGTGCGCTGTGGGATTTCCTTAATAAGTGGTTTTCTGACAAATTTTGACCAAGGAAAATTCTCCTATGGGTTCTCTTTTGAGGCTACACGTTTAGATGTACAGGCCACACCTAATCTTTCTAAGTTACAACGTGTTGTTAAGGAGATACAAGCTAATTTTGTACGATAGGTTATTTCTTCTCGTAAAGATTTTCCAATAAGTAAGAATATGTCTTTACTCTGCAACATTGTATTTCCTTATAATGTGGTATTCTTACATATTCTTTCGAGAGAAAACTCTCCTGTGCCTTCTCTTTTGAGGCTACACGCTTAGACATACACACAACACCAAAGCTTTTCGAGTTACGACATTTTGTTTAGGAAAAACAAGATAATTTCGCACGATGAGGGATTTCCTTATAACGTGGTTTTTGGACAAATTTTGACGAAAGAAAATTCTCCTGTGGGTTCTCTTTTGAGGCTACATGTTTAAACGTACACGCCACACCAAATCCTTTCGAGTTACAACGTGTTGTTTAGGAGATACAAGCTAATTTTTTTATGATGCGTTATTTCTTCTCGTAAAGTTTAAGTGTTTCCAATACGTATGTATTTGCCTTTACTCTGCAACACTGTATTTCCTTATAACGTGGTATTCTTACATATTCTTTGGACAGTAAACTCTCCTGTGCGTTCTCTTTGGAGGCTACACGCTTCGACATACACGCAACACCAAAGCTTTTCGAGTTACAACGTGTTGTTTAGGAAAAACAAGATAATTTCGCATGATGCGGGATTTCCTTAAAACGTGGTTTTCTGACAAATTTTGATGAAAGAAAATTCTCCCGTGGGTTCTCTTTTGAGGGTACACGTTTAGACATACACGCCACACCAAATCATTTCGAGTTATAACGTGTTGTTTAGGAGATACAAGCTAATTTTGTACTATGTGTTATTTCTTCTCGTAAAGTTTAAGTGTTTCCAATAAGTATGTATTTGTCTTTACTCTGCAACACTGTATTTCCTTATAACGTGGTATTCCTACATATTCTTTTGGGAGAAAACTCTCCTGTCCATTCTCTTTTGAGGCTACACGCTTAGAAATACACGCAACACTAAAGCTTTTCGAGTTACAACATGTTGTTTAGGAAAAACAAGATAGTTTCGCACTATGCGGTATTTCCTTAAAACGTGATATTCTGACAAATTTTAGCGAAGGAAAACTCTCCTGTGGGTTCTCTTTTGAGGCTACACCTTTAGACGTACACGCCACACCAAATCTTTTCCAGTTACAACGTGTTGTTTAGGAGATACAAGCTAATTTTGCATGATGCTTTATTTCTTCTCGTAAAGTGTTTCCAATAAGTATGTATTTGTCTATACTCTGCAACACTGTATTTCCTTATAACGTGGTATTCTTACATATTCTTTCGAGAGAAAACTCTCCTGTGCATTCCCCTTTGAGGCTACGCGCTTAGACATACACGCAACACCAAAGCTTTTCGAGTTACAACGTGTTGTTTAGGAAAAACTAGATAATTACGCACGATGCGGGATTTCCTTAATAAGTGGTTTTCTGACAAATTTTGACCAAGGAAAATTCCTCTATGGGTTCTCTTTTGAGGCTACACGTTTAGACATACAGGCCACACCAAATCATTTTAAGTTACAACGTGTTGTTTAGGAGATACAAGCTAATTTTGTACTATGCTTTATTTCTTCTCGTAAAGTTTTTCCAATAAGTAAGTATATGTCTTTACTCTGCAACACTGTATTTACTTATAACGTGGTATTCTTACATATTCTTTCAAGAGAAAACTTTCCAGTGCGTTCTCATTTGAGGCTACACGCTTAGACATATACGCAACACCAAAGCTTTTCGAGTTACAACCTGTTGTTTAGGAAGAACAAGATAATTTCCCATGATGCGGGATTTTCTTAAAACGTGGTTTTCTGACTAATTTTGACGTAAGAAAATTCTCCTGTGGGTTCTCTTTTGAGGCTACACGTTCAGACATACACCCCACACCAAATCTTTTTGAGTTACCACGTGTTTTTTCGGAGATACAAGCTAATTTTGTACCATGCGTTATTTCTTCTCATAATGTGTTTCCAATAAGTACGTATATGTCTTTACTCTGCAGCAATATATTTCCTTATAACGTGGTATTCTTACATATTCTTTCGAGAGAAAACTCTCCTGTGCATTCTCTTTTGAGGCTGCACGCTTAGACATACACGCAACACCAAAGCATTTTGAATTACAACCTGTTGTTTAGGAAAAACAAGATAATTTCACACGATGCGGGATTTCCTTAAAACGTGGTTTTCTGAAAAATTTTGACGAAAGAAAATTCTCCTGTGGGTTCTCTTTTGAGGCTACATGTTTAGTTGTAAACGCCACACCAAATCTTTTCGAGTTACAACGTTTTGTTTAGGAGATACAAGCTAATTTTGTAAGATACGTTATTACCTCTCGTAAAGGGTTTCCAATACATATGTATTTGTCTTTACTCTGCAACAGTGTATTTCCATATAACGTGGTATTCTTACATATTCTTTTGAGAGAAAACTCTCCTGTGCATTCTCTTTTGAGGCTACACGCTTAGACATACACGCAACACCAAAGCTTTTGGAGTTACAACGTGTTGTTTAGGAAAAACAAGATAATTTCGCACGATGCGGGATTTCCTTAAAACGTGGTTTTCTGACAAATTTTGACGAAAGAAAATTCTCCTGTGGGTTATCTTTTGAGGGTACACGTTTAGACGTACAAGCCACACCAAAACCTTTCGAGTTATATCGTGTTGTTTAGGAGATACAAGCTTATTTTGTACTATGTGTTATTTCTACTCGTAAAGTTTAAGTGTTTCCAATAAGTATGTATTTGTCTTTACTCTGCAACACTGTATTTCCTTATAATGTGGTATTCCTACATAATCTTTTGGGAGAAAACTCTCCTGTGCGTTCTCTTTTGAGGCTACACGCTTAGATATACCCGCAACACCAAACCTTTTCGAGTTACAACATGTTGTTTAGGAAAAACAAGATAATTTCGCAAGATGCGGGATTTCTTTAAAACGTGGTTTTGACAAATTTTGACGAAAGAAAACTCTCCTGTGGGTTCTCTTTTGAGGCTACACGTTTAGACGTACACGACACACCAAGTCTTTTTGAGTTACAACGTGTTGTTTAAGACATACACGCTAATTTTGCAAGATGCTTTATTTCTCTCATAAAGTGCTTCCAATACATACGTATTTGTCTTTACTCTGCCACACTGTATTTCCTTATAACGTGGTATTCTAAATATTCTTTTGAGAGAAAACTCTCCTGTGCGTTCTCTTTTGGGGCTACATGCTTAGACATACACGCAACACCAAAGCTTTTCGAGTTAAAACGTGTTGTTTAGGAAGAACAAGATAATTTCTCACGATGCGGGATTTCCTTAAAACGTGGTTTTCTGACAAATTTTGACGAAAGAAAATTCTCCTGTGGGTTATCTTTTGAGGGTACACGTTTAGACGTACAAGCCACACCAAAACCTTTCGAGTTATATCGTGTTGTTTAGGAGATACAAGCTTATTTTGTACTATGTGTTATTTCTACTCGTAAAGTTTAAGTGTTTCCAATAAGTATGTATTTGTCTTTACTCTGCAACACTGTATTTCCTTATAATGTGGTATTCCTACATAATCTTTTGGGAGAAAACTCTCCTGTGCGTTCTCTTTTGAGGCTACACGCTTAGATATACCCGCAACACCAAACCTTTTCGAGTTACAACATGTTGTTTAGGAAAAACAAGATAATTTCGCAGGATGCGGGATTTCTTTAAAACGTGGTTTTGACAAATTTTGACGAAAGAAAACTCTCCTGTGGGTTCTCTTTTGAGGCTACACGTTTATACGTACACGACACACCAAGTCTTTTTGAGTTACAACGTGTTGTTTAAGACATACACGCTAATTTTGCAAGATGCTTTATTTCTCTCATAAAGTGCTTCCAATACATACGTATTTGTCTTTACTCTGCCACACTGTATTTCCTTATAACGTGGTATTCTAAATATTCTTTTGAGAGAAAACTCTCCTGTGCGTTCTCTTTTGGGGCTACATGCTTAGACATACACGCAACACCAAAGCTTTTCGAGTTAAAACGTGTTGTTTAGGAAGAACAAGATAATTTCTCACGATGCGGGATTTCCTTAAAACGTGGTTTTCTGACAAATTTTGACGAAAGAAAACTCTCCTGTGGGTTCTCTTTTGAGGCTACACGTTTAGACGTACACGCCACACCAAATCTTTTTGAGTTACAACGTGTTGTTTTGGACAAACAAGCTAATTTTGCAAGATGCGTTATTTCTCTCATAAAGTGCTTCCAATACGTACGTATTTGTCTTTACTCTGCCACACTGTATTTCCTTATAACGTGGTATTCTTACATATTCTTTCGAGAGAAAACTCTCCTGTGTGGTCTCTTTTGGGGCTACACACTTAGACATACACCCAACACCAAAGCTTTTCGAGTTAAAACGTGTTGTTTAGGAAGAACAAGATAATTTCTCACGATGCGGGATTTTCTTAAAACGTGGTTTTCTGACGAATTTTGACAAAAGAAAATTGTCCTGTTGGTTCTCTTTTGAGGCTACACGTTTAGACGTACACGCCACACCAAATCTTTTCGAGTTACAACGTGTTGTTTAGGAGATACAAGCTAATTTTGTACGATGCTTTATTTCATCTCGTAAAGTTTATGGGTTTCCAATACATATGTATTTGTCTTTACTCTGCAACACTGTATTTCCTTATAACGTGGTATTCTTACAAATTCTATCGAGAAAAAACTCTCCTGTGCGTTCTCTTTTGAGGCTACATGCTTAGACATACACGCAACACCAAAGCCTTTCGAGTTACAACGTGTTGTTTAGGAAAAACAAGATAATTTCGCATTATGCGGGATTTCCGTAAAGCGTGGTTTTCTGAAAAATTTTGACGAAAAAAATTCTCCTGTGGGTTCTCTTTTGAGGCTACACGTTTAGACGTACATGCCACACCACATCTTTTCGAGTTACAACGTGTTGTTTAGGAGATACAAGCTAATTTTGTACGATGCTTTATTTCATCTCGTAAAGTTTATGGGTTTCCAATACATATGTATTTGTCTTTACTTTGCAACACTGTATTTCCTTTTAACGTGTTATTCTTACAAATTCTATCGAGATACAACTCTCCTGTGTGTTCTCTTTTGAGGCTACACGCTTAGATATACACGGAACACCAAAGCTTTTCGAGTTACAACATGTTGTTTAGGAAAAACAAGATAATTTCGCACGATGCGGGATTTCCATAAAACGTGGTTTTCTGAAAAATTTTGACGAAAGAAAATTCTCCTGTGGGTTCTCTTTTGAGGCTACACGTTTAGACGTACACGCCACACCAAATCTTTTCGAGTTACAACGTGTTGTTTAGGAGATACAAGCTAATTTTGTACGTTGCGTTATTTGTTCTCATAAAGTGTTTCCAATACGTACGTATTTGCCTTTACTCTGCAACACTGTATTTCCTTATAAAGTGGTATTCTTACATATTCTTTCGAGAGAAAACTCTCCTGTGCATTCTCTTTTGAGGCTACATGCTTAGACATACACGCAACACCAAAGCTTTTGGAGTTACAACGTGTTGTTTAGGAAAAACAAGATAATTTCGCACGATGCGGGATTTCCTTAAAATGTGGTTTTCTGAAAAATTTTGACGAAAAAAATTCTCCTGTGGGTTCTCTTTTGAGGCTACACGTTTAGACGTACATGCCACACCACATCTTTTCGAGTTACAACGTGTTGTTTAGGAGATACAAGCTAATTTTGTACGATGCTTTATTTCATCTCGTAAAGTTTATGGGTTTCCAATACATATGTATTTGTCTTTACTTTGCAACACTGTATTTCCTTTTAACGTGTTATTCTTACAAATTCTATCGAGATACAACTCTCCTGTGTGTTCTCTTTTGAGGCTACACGCTTAGATATACACGGAACACCAAAGCTTTTCGAGTTACAACATGTTGTTTAGGAAAAACAAGATAATTTCGCACGATGCGGGATTTCCATAAAACGTGGTTTTCTGAAAAATTTTGACGAAAGAAAATTCTCCTGTGGGTTCTCTTTTGAGGCTACACGTTTAGACGTACACGCCACACCAAATCTTTTCGAGTTACAACGTGTTGTTTAGGAGATACAAGCTAATTTTTTACGTTGCGTTATTTGTTCTCATAAAGTGTTTCCAATACGTACGTATTTGCCTTTACTCTGCAACACTGTATTTCCTTATAAAGTGGTATTCTTACATATTCTTTCGAGAGAAAACTCTCCTGTGCATTCTCTTTTGAGGCTACATGCTTAGACATACACGCAACACCAAAGCTTTTGGAGTTACAACGTGTTGTTTAGGAAAAACAAGATAATTTCGCACGATGCGGGATTTCCTTAAAATGTGGTTTTCTGAAAAATTTTGACGAAAGAAAATTCTCCTGTGGGTTCTCTTTTGAGGCTACACGTTTAGACGTACAGGCCACACCAAATCTTTTTAAGTTACAACGTGTTGTTTAGGAGATACAAGCTAATTTTTTACGATGCGTTATTTCTTCTCGTAAAGTTTTTCCAATACGTAAGTATTTGTCTTTACAATACTGTGTTTCCTAATAACGTGGTATTCTTACATATTCTTTCGAGAAAAAACTCTCCTTTGCATTCTCTTTTGAGGTTACACGCTTAGACATACATGCAACAACAAAGCTTTTCGAATTACAACGTGTTGTTTCGGAAAAACAAGATAATTTCGCACGATGCAGGATTTCCATAAAACGTGGTTTTCTGACAAATTTTGACTAAAGAAAATTCTCCTGTGGGTTCTCTTTTGAGGCTACACGTTTAGATGTACACGCCACACCAAATATTTTTGAGTTACAACGTATTGTTTAGGAGGTATAAGCTAATTTTTTTACGGTGCGTTATTTCTTCTCGTAATGTTTATGTGTTTCCAATATGTTTGTATTTGCCTTTACTCTGCAACACTGTATTTCCTTATAACGTGTTATTCTTACATATTCTTTCGAGAGAAAACTCTCCTGTGCGTTCTCTTTGGAGGCTACACGCTTAGACATACACGCAACACCAAAGCTTTTCGAGTTACAACGTGTTGTTTAGGAAAAACAAGATAATTTCGCATGATGCGCGATTTCCTTAAAACTTGGTTTTCTGACAAATTTTGACGAAAGAAAATTCTCCTGTGGGTTCTCTTTTGAGGGTACATGTTTAGACGTACAAGCCACACCAAATCCTTTCGAGTTATATCGTGTTGTTTAGGAGATACAAGCTTATTTTGTACTATGTGTTATTTCTACTCGTAAAGTTTAAGTGTTTCCAATAAGTATGTATTTGTCTTTACTCTGCAACACTGTATTTCCTCATAATGTGGTATTCCTACATAATCTTTTGGGAGAAAACTCTCCTGTGCGTTCTCTTTTGAGGCTACACGCTTAGATATACCCGCAACACCAAACCTTTTCAAGTTACATGTTGTTTAGGAAAAACAAGATAATTTCGCACGATGCGGGATTTCTTTAAAACGTGGGTTTTGACAAATTTTGACGAAAGAAAACTCTCCTGTGTGTTCTCTTTTGAGGCTACACGTTTAGACGTACACGCCACACCAAATCTTTTCGAGTTACAGCGTGTTGTTTAGGAGATACAAACTAATTTTGTACGATGCCTTATTTCTTCTCGTAATGTTTAAGTGTTTCCAATAAGTACCTATTTGTCTTTACTCTGCAACACTGTATTTCCTTATAACGTGGTATTCTTACATATTCTTTCGAGAGAAAACTCTCCTGTGCATTCTCTTTTGAGGCTACACGCTTAGACATACACGCAACACCAAAGCTTTTCGAGTTACAATGTGTTGTTTAGGAAAAACAAGATAATTTCGCACGATGCGGGATTTCCTTAAAACGTGGTTTTCTGACAAATTTTGATGAAAGAAAATACTCCTGTGGGTTCTCTTTTGAGGCTACACGTTTAGACGTACATGCCACACCAAATACTTTCGAGTTAAAACGTGTTGGTTAGGACATACAAGCTAATTTTTTAAGATGCGTTATTTCTTCTCATAAAGTTTAAATGTGTCCAATACGTATGTAATTGCCTTTACTCTGCAACACTGTATTTCCTTATAACGTGGTAATCTTGCATATTCTTTAGAGAGAAAAACTCTCCTGTGCATTCTCTTTAGAGGCTACATGCTTAGACATACACGCAACACCAAAGCATTTCGAATTACAACCTGTTGTTTAGGAAAAACAAGATAATTTCACATGTTGCGGGATTTCCTTAAAACGTGGTTTTCTGAAAAATTTTGACGAAAGAAAATTCTCCTGTGGGTTCTCGTTTGAGGCTACATGTTTAGTTGTAAACGCCACACCAAATCTTTTCGAGTTACAATGTTTTGTTTAGGAGATACAAGCTAATTTTGTACGATGCGTTATTACCTCTCGTAAAGTGTTTCCAATACTTACGTATTTGTCTTTACTCTGCAACAATGTATTTCCATATAACGTGGTATTCTTACATATTCTTTCGAGGGAAAACTCTCCTGTGCATTCTCTTTTGAGGCTACACGCTTAGACATACACGCAACATCAAATCTTTTCGAGTTACAACGTGTTGTTTAGGAAAAACAAGATAATTTCGCACGATGCGGGATTTCCTTAAAACGTGGTTTTCTGACAAATTTTGACGAAAGAAAATTCTCCTGTGGGTTATCTTTTGAGGGTACACGTTTAGACGTACAAGCCACACCAAAACCTTTCGAGTTATATCGTGTTGTTTAGGAGATACAAGCTTATTTTGTACTATGTGTTATTTCTACTCGTAAAGTTTAAGTGTTTCCAATAAGTATGTATTTGTCTTTACTCTGCAACACTGTATTTCCTTATAATGTGGTATTCCTACATAATCTTTTGGGAGAAAACTCTCCTGTGCGTTCTCTTTTGAGGCTACACGCTTAGATATACCCGCAACACCAAACCTTTTCGGGTTACAACATGCTGTTTAGGAAAAACAAGATAATTTCGCACGATGCGGGATTTCTTTAAAACGTGGATTTTGACAAATTTTGACGAAAGAAAACTCTCCTGTGGGTTCTCTTTTGAGGCTACACGTTTAGACGTACACGCCACACCAAATCTTTTCGAGTTACAGCGTGTTATTTAGGAGATACAAACTAATTTTGTACGATGCCTTATTTCTTCTCGTAAAGTTTAAGTGTTTCCAATAAGTACCTATTTGTCTTTACTCTGCAACACTGTATTTTCTTATAACGTGGTATTCTTACGTATTCTTTTGAGAGAAAACTCTCCTGTGCATTCTCTTTTGAGGCTACACGCTTAGACATACACGCAACACCAAAGCTTTTCGAGTTACAATGTGTTGTTTAGGAAAAACAAGATAATTACGCACGATGCCGGATTTCCTTAAAACGTGGTTTTCTGACAAATTTTGACGAAAGAAAATACTCCTGTGGGTTCTCTTTTGAGGCTACACGTTTAGACATACACGCCACACCTAATCCTTTCGAGTTAAAACGTGTTGTTTAGGAGATACAAGCTAATTTTTTAAGATGCGTTATTTCTTCTCGTAAAGTTTAAATGTGTCCAATACGTTCGTAATTGCCTTTACTCTGCAACACTGTATTTCCTTATAACGTGGTAATCTTGCATATTCTTTAGAGAGAAAAACTCTCCTGTGCGTTCTCTTTAGAGGCTACATGCTTAGACATACACGCAACACCAAAGCATTTCGAATTACAACCTGTTGTTTAGGAAAAACAAGATAATTTCACACGATGCGGGATTTCCTTAAAACGTGGTTTTCTGAAAAATTTTGACGAAAGAAAATTCTCCTGTGGGTTCTCTTTTGAGGCTACATGTTTAGTTGTAAAGGCCACACCAAATCTTTTCGAGTTACAACGTTTTGTTTAGGAGATACAAGCTAATTTTGTACGATGCGTTATTACCTCTCGTAAAGTGTTTCCAATATGTACGTATTTGTCTTTACTCTGCAAAGTATCGTGTTGTTTAGGAGATACAAGCTTATTTTGTACTATGTGTTATTTCTACTCATAAAGTTTAAGTGTTTCCAATAAGAATGTATTTGTCTTTACTCTGCAACACTGTATTTCCTTATAATGTGGTATTCCTATATAATCTTTTGGGAGAAAACTCTCCTGTGCGTTCTCTTTTGAGGCTACACGCTTAGATATACCCGCAACACCAAACCTTTTCGGGTTACAACATGTTGTTTAGGAAAAACAAGATTACTTCGCACGATGCGGGATTTCTTTAAAACGTGGGTTTTGACAAATTTTGACGAAAGAAAACTCTCCTGTGTGTACTCTTTTGAGGCTACACGTTTAGACGTACACACCATACCAAATCTTTTCGAGTTACAGCGTGTTGTTTAGGAGATACAAACTAATTTTGTACGATGCCTTATTTCTTCTCGTAAAGTTTAAGTGTTTCCAATAAGTACGTATTTGTCTTTACTCTGCAACACTGTATTTCCTTATAACGTGGTATTCTTACATATTCTTTCGAGAGAAAACTCTCCTGTGCATTCTCTTTTGAGGCTACACGCTTAGACATACACGCAACACCAAAGCTTTTCGATTTACAATGTGTTGTTTAGGAAAAACAAGATAATTTCGCACGATGCGGGATTTCCTTAAAACGTGGTTTTCTGACAAATTTTGACGAAAGAAAATACTCCTGTGGGTTCTCTTTTGAGGCTACACGTTTAGACGTACACGCCACACCAAATCCTTTCGAGTTAAAACGTGTTGGTTAGGAGATACAAGCTAATTTTTTAAGATGCGTTATTTCTTCTCGTAAAGTTTAAATGTGTCCAATATGTACGTAATTGCCTTTACTCTGCAACACTGTATTTCCTTATAACGTGGTAATCTTGCATATTCTTTAGAGAGAAAAACTCTCCTGTGCGTTCTCTTTCGAGGCTACATGCTTAGACATACACGCAACACCAAAGCATTTCGAATTACAACCTGTTGTTTAGGAAAAACAAGATAATTTCACACGATGCGGGATTTCCTTAAAACGTGGTTTTCTGACAAATTTTGACGAAAGAAAATTCTCCTGTGGGTTCTCTTTTGAGGCTACATGTTTAGTTGTAAACGCCACACCAAATCTTTTCGAGTTACAACGTTTTGTTTAGGAGATACAAGCTAATTTTGTACGATGCGTTATTACCTCTCGTAAAGTGTTTCCAATACGTACTTATTTGTCTTTACTCTGCAACAATGTATTTCCATATAACGTGGTATTCTTACATATTCTTTCGAGAGAAAACTCTCTTGTGCATTCTCTTTTGAGGCTACACGCTTAGACATACACGCAACACCAAAGCTTTTCGAGTTACAACGTGTTGTTTAGGAAAAACAAGATAATTTCGCACGATGCAGGATTTCCTTAAAACGTGGTTTTCTGACAAATATTGACGAAAGAAAATTGTCCTGTGGTTCTCCTTTGAGGCTACACGTTAGACGTACACACCACACCAAATCTTTTCGAGTTATAACGTGTTGTTTAGGAGATACAAACTAATTTTGTATGATGCCTTATTTCTTCTCGTAAAGTTTAAGTGTTTACAATAAGTATGTATTTGTCTTTACTCTGCAACACTGTATTTACTTATAACGTGGTATTCTCACATATTCTTTCGAGAGAAAACTCTCCTGTGCGTTCTCTTTTGAGGCTACACGATTAAACATACACGCAACACCAAAGCTTTTCGAATTACAATTTGTTGTTTAGGAAAAACAAGATAATTTAGCACGATGCGGGATTTCCTTAAAACGTGGTTTTCTGACAAATTTTGACGAATGAAAATACTCCTGTGGGTTCTCTTTTGAGGCTACACGTTTAGATGTACACACCACACCAAATCTTTTCGAGTTACAACGTGTTGTTTAGGAGATACAAGCTAATTTTGTACGATGCGTTATTTCTTCTCATAAAGTTTAAATTTTTCCAATACATACGTATTTGCCTTTACTCTGCAACACTGTATTTCCTTATAACGTGGTATTTTTGCATATTCTTTCAAGAGAAAACTCTCCTGTGCGTTCTCTTTCGAGGCTACATGCTTAGACATACACGCAACACCAAAGCTTTTCGAATTACAATGTGTTGTTTAGGAAAAACAAGATAATTTCGCACGATGCGGATTTCCTTAAAACGTGGTTTTCTGAAAAATTTTGACGAAAGAAAATTCTCCTGTGGGTTCTCTTTTGAAGCTACATGTTTAGTTGTAAACGCCACACCAAATCTTTTCGAGTTACAACGTGTTGTTTAGGAGACACAAGCTAATTTTGTACGATGCATTATTACTTCTTGTAAAGTGTTTCCAATACTTATGTGTTTGTCTTTACTCTGCAACACTTATTTCCTTATAACGTGGTATTCTTACATATTCTTTCGAGAGAAAACTCTCCTGTGCGTTCTCTTTTGAGGCTACACGCTTAGACATACACGCAACACCAAAGCTTTTCGAATTACAACGTGTTGTTTAGGAAGAACAAAATAATTTCTCACGATGCGGGATTTCCTTAAAACGTGGTTTTCTGACAAATTTTGACGAAAGAAAATTGTCCTGTGGTTCTCTTTTGAGGCTACACGTTTAGACGTACACGCCCACACCAAATCTTTTCGAGTTACAACGTGTTGTTTAGGAGATACAAGCTAATTTTGTATGATGCTTTATTTCATCTCTCTAATTTTAAGGGTTTCCAATACGTAAGTATTTGTCTTTATTCTGCAACATTGTACTTCCTTATAATGTGGTATTCTTACATATTCTTTCGAGAGAAACCTCTCCTGTGTGTTCTCTTTTGAGGCTATACACTGAGACATACACGCAACACCAAAGCTTTTCGAGTTATAACGTTTTGTTTAGCAAAAAGAAGATGATTTCGCACGATACGGGATTTCCTTAAAACGTGGTTTTCTGACAAATTTTGAAGAAAGAAAATTCTCCTGTGGGTTCTCTTTTGAGGCTACATGTTTAAATGAACACGCCACACCAAATCTTTTCGAGTTACAATGTGTTGTTTTGGAGATACAAGCTAATTTTGTACGATGCGTTAATTCTTCTCCTAAAGTGTTTCCAATATGTACTTATTTGTCTTTACTCTGCAAAATTGTATTTCCTTATAACGTGGTATTCTTACATATTCTCTCGAGAGAAAACTCTCCTGTTCCTTCTCTTTTGAGGCTCCACGCTTACACATACACGCAACACCAATGCTTTTCTAGTTACAACATGTTGTTTAGGAAAAAGAAGGTGATTTCGCACGATGCGGAATTTCCTTAAAACGTGGTTTTCTGAAAAATTTTGAAGAAAGAAAATTCTCCTGTGGGTTCTCTTTTGAGGCTACACGTTTAGACGTACACACCACACCAAAAGTTTCGAGTTACAACTTGTTGTTTAGGAGATACAACCTAATTTTGTACTATGCATTAATTCTTCTCGTAAAGTGTTTCCAATACGTACGTGTTTGTCTTTACTCTGCAACACTGTATTTTCTTATAACGTGGTATTCTTACATATTCTTTCGAGAGAAAACTCTCCTGTGCGTTCTCTTTTGAGACTACATGCTTAGACAAACACTCAACACCAGAGCTTTTCGAGTTAAAATGTGTTGTTTAGGAAAAAATAGATAATTTCGCTCGATGCGAGATTTCCATAAAACGTGGTTTCTGACAAATTTTGATGAAAGAAAATTCTCCTGTGGGTTCTCTTTTGAGGCTACACGTTTAGACGTACACGTCACACCAAATCTTTTCGAGTTACAACGTGTTGTTTAGGAGATACAAGCTAATTTTGTATGATGCGTTATTTCTTCTCGTAAAGTGATTCCAATATGTACTTAATTGCCTTTACTCTGCAAAATTGTATTTCTTTATAGCGTGGTATTCTTCCATATTCTTTCGAGAGAAAACTCTCCTGAGCGTTCTCTTTTGAGGCTCCACGCTTAGACATACAGGCAACACCAAAGCTTTTCGAGTTACAACATGTTGTTTAGGAAAAAGAAGATGATTTGGCACCATGCGGGATTTCCTTAAAACGTGGTTTTCTGAAAAATTTTAACGAAAGAAAATTCTCCTGTGGGTTCTCTTTTGAGGGTACACGTTTAGACGTACACGCCACACCAAATCTTTTCGAGTTACAACGTGTTGTTTAGGAAATACAAGCTAATTTTGTACTGTGCTTTAATTCTTCTCGTAAAGTGTTTCCAATACGTACGTGTTTGTCTTTACTCTGCAACACTCTATTTCCTTATAACTTGGTATTCTTACATATTCTTTTGAGAGAAAACTCTCCTGTGGGTTCTCCTTTGAGGCTACATGCTTAGACATACACATAACGCCAGAGCTTTTCGAGTTACAACGTGTTGTTTAGGGAAAACAAGATAGTTTCGTACGATGCGAGATTTCCTTAAAACGTGGATTCTGATAAATTTTGATGAAAGAAAATTCTCCTGTGGGTTCTCTTTTGAGGCTACACGTTTAGACGTACATGTCACACCAAATCTTTTCGAGTTACAACATGTTGTTTAGGAGATACAAGCTAATTTTTTATGATGCGTTATTTCTTCTCGTAAAGTGTTTCCAATATGTACTTATTTGACTTTACTCTGCAAAATTGCACTTCCTTATAACGTGGTATTCTTACATATTCTTTCGAGAGAAAACTCTCCTGTGCCTTCTCTTTTGAGGCTCCATGCTTAGACATACACGCAAGACTAAAGCTTTTCGAGTTACAACATGTTGTTTAGGAAAAAGAAGATGATGTTGCACGATGCGGGATTTCCTAAATACGTGGTTTTCTGAAAAATTTTAACGAAAGAAAATTCTCCTGTGTGTTCTCTTTTGAGGCTACACGTTTAGACGTACACGCCACACCAAATCTTTTCGAATTACAACGTGTTGTTTAGGAGATATAAGCTAATTTTTTATGATGCGCTAATTCTTCTCGTAAAGTGTTTCCAATATGTACGTATTTGTCTTTACTCTGCCACACTGTATTTCCTTATAACGTGGTATTCTTACATAATCTTTCGAGAGAAAACTATCCTGGGCATTCCCTTTTGAGGCTACACACTTAGACATACAGGCAACACCAAAGCGTTTCGAGTTACAACGTGTTGTTTATGAAAAACAAGATAACATCGCACGATGCAGGATTTTCTTAAATCGTGGTTTTCTGACAAATTTTGACGAAAGAAAATTCTCCTGTGGGTTCTCTTTTGAGGCTACGCATTTAGACGTATACGTCACACCAAATCCTTTCGAGTTACCACGTGTTGTTTAGGAGATACAAGCTAATTTTGTACGATGCGTTATTTCTTCTTGCAAAGTGTTTCCAATACATATGTATATGTCTTTACTCTTCAACACTGTATTTCCTTATAACGTTGAATTCTTACGTGTTCTTTCGAGAGAAAACTCTCCTTTGCCTTCTCTTTTGAGGTTCCACGCTTAGACCTACACGCAACACCAAAGCTTTTCGAGTTACAACATGTTGTTTAGGAAAAAGAAGATGATTTGGCATGATGCGGGATTTCCTTAAAACGTGGTTTTCTGAAAAATTTTGACGAAAGAAAATTCTCCTGTGGGTTCTCATTTGAGGCTACACGTTTAGTTATACATGCCACACCAAATCTTTTCGAGTTACAACGTGTTGTTAAGGAGATACACGCTAATTTTGTAAGACGCGTTAATTCTTCTAGTAAAGTGTTTCCTATACGTACGTATTTGTCTTTACTCTGCAACACTGTATTTCCTTATTCGTGGTATTCTTACATATTCTTTCGAGAGAAAACTATCCTGTGTGTTCCCTTTTGAGGCTACACACTAAGACATACATGCAACACCAAAGCTCTTCAAGTTACAACGTGTTGTTTAGGAAAAACAAGATAATTTCGCACGATGCGGGATTTCCTTAAAACGTGATTTTCTGAAAAATTTTGATGAAAGAAAATTCTCCTATGGGATCTCTTCTGAGGCTACACCTTTAGACATACATGCCACACCAATTCTTTTCGAGTTACAACGTGTTGTTTAGGAGATACAAGCTAATTTTGTACGATGCATTATTTCTTCTCATAAAGTGTTTCCAATACTTATGTATTTGTCTTTACTCTGCAACATTCGGTATTTCTTCTCGCATGGTAAAACATTAGCTTGTATCTCCTAAACAACACGTTGTAACTCGAAAAGATTTGTTGTGGCGTTTACATCTAAACGTGTAGCCTCAAAAGTGAACCCACAGGAGAATTTTCTTTCGTCAAAATTTTCCAGAAAACCACGTTTTATGGAAATCCCGCATCGTGCGAAATTATCTTGTTTTTCCTAAACAACACCTTGTACCTCGAAAAGTTTTGGTGTTGCGTGTATGTTTAAGCGTGTAGCCTCAAAAGAGAACGCACAGGAGAGTTTTCTCTCGAAAGAATATATAAGAATACCACGTTATATGGAAATACAGTGTTGCAGAGTAAAGACAAATATGTACGTATGGAAACACTTTACGAGAGGAAAAAACTCATGGTAAAAAATTAGCTTGTACCTCCTAAACAACACGTTGTAACTCGAAAAGATTTGGTGTGGTGTTTACATCTAAACGTGTAGCCTCAAAAGAGAACCCACAGGAGAATTTTCTTTCGTCAAAATTTGTCAGAAAACCACCTTTTAAGGAAATCCCGCATCGAGCAAAATTATCTTGTTTTTCCTAAACAACACGTTGTAACTCAAAAAGCTTTTGTGTTGCGTGTATGTCTACGCGTGTAGCCTCAGAAGAGAACGCACAGAAGAGTTTTCTCTCGAAAGAATATGTAAGAATACCACGTTATAAGGAAATACACTGTTGCAGAGTAAAGACAAATAGGTACTTATTGGAAACACTTTACGAGAAGAAATAATGTATCGTACAAAATTAGCTTGTATCTCCTAAACAACACGTTGTAACTCGAAAAGATTTGGTGTGGCGTGTACGTCTAAACATGTAGCCTCAAAAGGGAACCCACAGGAGAATTTTCTTTCGTCAAAATTTGTCAGACAACCACGTTTTAAGGAAATCCCGCATCGTGCGAAATTATTTTGTTTTCCAAAACAACACGTTGTAACTCGACAAGCTTTGGTGTTGCGTGTATGTCTAAGCATGTAGCCTCAAAAGAGAATGCACAGGAGAGGTTTCTCTCGAAAGAATATGTAAGAAAACCACGATATATGGAAATACAGTGTTGCAGAGTAAAGACAAATATGTACGTATTGGAAACACTTAACGAGAAGAAATAACGCATCTACAAAATTAGCTTGTATCTCCTAAACAACACGTTGTGACTCAAAGGGATTTCGTGTGGCGTGTACGTCTAAACGTGCAGCCTCAAAAGAGAACCCACAGGAGTATTTTCTTTCGTCAAAATTTTTCAGAAAACCACGTTTTAAGGAAATCCCGCATCGTGAGAAATTATTTTGTTTTTCCAAAACAACACGTTGTAACTCGAAAAGCTTTGGTGTTGCGTGTATGTCTAAGCATGTAGCCTCAAAAGAGAACGCACAGGAGAGGTTTCTCTCGAAAGAATATGTAAGAAAACCACGATATATGGAAATACAGTGCTGCAGAGTAAAGACAAATATGTACGTATTGGAAACACTTTACGAGAAGAAATAACGCATGGTATAAAATTAGCTTGTATCTCCTAAACAACACGTTGTGACTCAAAAGGATTTGATGTGGTGTTTACAACAACGCGTTGTAACTCGAAAAGATTTGGTGTGGCATGTAGCCTCAAAAGAGAACCCACAGGAGAATTTTCTTTCGTCAAAATTTGTCAGAAAACCACGTATTAAGGAAATCCCGCATCGTGCGAAATTATCTTGTTTTTCCTAAACAACACGTTGTGACTCAAATAGCTTTGGTGCTGCGTGTATGTCTAAGCCTGTAGCCTCAAAAGAGAACGCACAGGAGAGTTTTCTCTAGAAAGAATATGAAAGAATACCACGTTATAAGGAAATACAGTGTTGCAGAGTAAAGACAGATGCATACATATTGGAAACACTTTACGAGAAGAAATAATGCATCGTACAAAATTAGCTTGTATTTACTAAAAAGCACGTTGTAACTCGAAAAGATTTGGTGTGGCATGTACCTCTAAACGTGTAGCATCTAAAGAGAATACACTGGAGAATTTTCTTTGGTCAAAATTTGTCAGAAAACCACTTTTTAAGGAAATCCCGCATCGTGCGAAATTATCTTGTTTTTCCTAAACAACACGTTGTAACTCGAAAAGCTTTGGTGTAGCGTGTATGTCTAAGCGTGTAGCCTCAAAAGAGAATGCACAGGAGAGTTTTCTCTCGAAAGAATATGTAAGAATACCAAGTTATAAGGAAATACAGTGTTGCAGAATAAAGACAATTACATATGTATTGGAAACACTTTACCAGACGAAATATCGCATCGTACAAAATTAGCTTGTTTCTCCTAAACAACACGTCGTAACTCGAAAAGATTTGGTGTGGCGTGTACGTCTAAAAGTGTAGCCTTATAAGAGAACCCACAGTAGAATTTTCTTTGGTCAAAATTTGTCAGAAAACCACGTTTTAAGGAAATTCCACATCGTGCGAAATTATCTTGTTTTTCCTAAACAACACGTTGTAACTCAAAAAGCTTTGGTATTGGGTGTATGTCTAAGAATGTAGCCTCAAAAGAGAACGCACAGGAGAGTTTTCTCTCGAAAGAATATGTAGGAATACTTCGTTATATGGAAAAACAGTGTTACAGAGTAAAGACAATTATGTACGTATTTGAAACACTTTACGAGAAGAAATAATGCATGGGAAAAAATTAGCTTGTATCTCCTAAACAACACGTAGTAACTCGAAAGGATTTGGTGTGGTGTTTACATCTAAAGGTGTAGCCTCAAAAGAGAACCCACAGGAGAATTTTCTTTCGTCAAAATTTTTTCAGAAAACCACGTTTTAAGGAAATCCGGCATCGTGTGAAATTATCTGGTTTTTCCTAAACAACACGTTGTAACTCGAAAAGCTTTGGTTTTGCATGTATGTCTAAGCGTGTAGCCTCAAAAGAGAACGCACAAGAGAGTATTCTCTCGAAAGAATATGTAAGAATACCACGTTATAAGGACATACAGTGTTGCAGAGTAAAGACAGATACATACATATTGGAAACACTTTTCGAGAAGGAATGATACATCGTACAAAATTAGCTTGTATTTCCTAAACAACACGTTGTAACGCGAAAAGATTTTGTGTGGCATGTACGTTGATACGTGTAGCCTCAAAAGAGAACCCACAGGAGAATTTTCTTTCGTCAAAATATGTCAGAAAACCACGTTTTAAGGAAATCCCACATCGTGCGAAATTATCTTGTTTTTCCTAAACAACACGTTGTAACTCGAAAAGCTTTGGTGTAAACAACACGTTGTAACTCGAAAAGATTTGGTGTGGTGTTTACATCTAAACGTGTAGCATCAAAAGAGAACCCACAGGAGAATTTTCTTTGGTCAATTTTTTTTCAAAAAACCACGTTTTAAGGAAGTCCTGCATTGTGCGAAATTATCTTGTTTTTCCTAAATAACACGTAGTAACTCGAAAAGCTTTGGTGTTGCGTGTGTGTCTAAGCGTGTAGCCTCAAAAGAGAATGCACAGTAGAGTATTCTCTCGAAAGAATATGTAAGAATACCACGTTATAAGGAAGTACAGTGTTGCAGAGTAAAGACAGATACATACTTATTGGAATCACTTTACGAGAAGGAATAATACATCGTACAAAATTAGCTTGTATTTCCTAAACAACACGTTGTAACTCGAAGGATTTGGTGTGATGAGTAAGTTGAAACGTGTAGCCTCAAAAGAGAACCCTCAAGAGAATTTTCTTTCCTCAAAATTTTTCAGAAAACCACGTTTTAAGGAAATCCCGCATTGTGCGGAATTATCTTGCTTTTCCTAAAAAACACGTTGTAACTCGAAAAGCTTTGGTGTTGCGTGTATGTCTAAACGTGTGGCCTCAAAAGAGAACGCACAGGAGAGTTTTCTCTCGAAAGAATATATATGAATACCACATTTTAAGGAAATACAGTGTTGTAGAGTAAAGACAAATACGTATGTATTGGAAACACTTTACGAGAAGAAATAAAGCATCGTACAAAATTAGCTTGTATCTCCTAAACAACACGATGTTACTCGAAAAGATTTGATATGGCGTGTACGTCTAAATCTGTAGCCTCAAAAGAGAACTCACAGGAGAATTTTCTTTCGTCAAAATTTGTCAGAATACCACGTTTTATGGAAATCCCGCATCCTGGAAATTATCTTGTTTTTCTAAACAACACGTTGTAACTCGAAAAGCTTTGGTGCTGCGTGTATGTCTAAGCGTGTAGACTCAAAAGAGAATGCACAGGAGAGTTTTCTCTCGAAAGAATAAGTAAGAATACCACGTTATAAGGAAATACAGTGTGGCAGAGTAAAGATAGATACATACGTATTTGAAACACTTTACGAGAAGAAATAATGCATCGTACAAAATTAGCTTGTATTTCCTAAGAAGCACGTTGTAACTCGAAAAGCTTTGGTGTGGCGTGTACGTCTAAACGTGTAGCCACAAAAGAGAACCCACAGGAGAATTTTCTTTCGTCAAAATTTTTCAGAAAACCACGTTTTAAGGAAATCCCGCATCTTGCGAAATCATCTTCTTTTTCCTAAACTACATATTGTAACTTGAATAGCTTTGGTGTTGCCTGTATATCTCAGTGTGTAGCCACAAAAGGGAACGCACAGGACAGTTTTCTATCGAAAGAATATGTAAGAAGACCACGTTATAAGGAAATACAATGTTGAGAGTAAAGACAAACACGTACTACTAGGAAACACTTTATGAGAAGAATTAACGCATTGTAAAAAAGTAGCTTGTATCTCCTAAACAACATGTTGTAACTCGAACAGATTTGGTGTGGCGTGTACGTCTAAACATGTAGCATCAAAAGAGAACCCACAGGAGAATTTTCTTTCGTCAAATTTTTTCAGAAAATTTTAAGGATATCCTGCATCATGCAAAATCATCTTCTTTTTCCTAAACAACATGTTGTAACTCGAAAAGCTTTGGTATTGCGTGTATGTGTAAGCATGGAGCCTCAAAAGAGAAGGCACAGGAGAGTTTTCTCTCTAAAGAATATGTAAGAATACCACCTTAAAAGGAAATACAATTTTGCAGAGTAAAGATAAATAAGTACATATTGGAAACACTTTACGAGAAGAAATAATGCATCGTAAAAAATTAGCTTGTATCTCCTAAACAACACGTTGTAACTCGAAAATATTTGGTGTGACGTGTACGTCTAAACGTGTATCCTCAAAAGAGAACCCACATGAGAATTTTCTTTCATCAAAATTTGTCAGAAACCACGTTTACGGAAATCTCGCATCGTGCGAAATTATCTTGTTTTTCCTAAACAACACGTTGTGAATCGAAAAGCTTTGGGGTTGCGTGTATGTCTAAGCGTGTAGCCTCAAAAGAGAACGCACAGGAGAGTTTTCTTTCGAAAGAATATGTAGGAATACCACGTTATAAGGAAATACAGTGTTGTAGAGTAAAGACAACTACTTACGTATTGGAAAAACTTTAAGAGAAGAAATAACGCATCATAAAAAATTAGCTTGTATCTCCTAAACAACACTTTGTAACTCGAAAAGATTTGGTGTGGCTCGTACCTCTACAAGTGTCGCATCAAATAAGAACCCACAGGAGAACTTTCTTTTGTCAAATTTTTCAGAAAACCACGTGTATGGAAATCTCGCATCATGCGAAATTATCTAGTTTTTCCTAAACAACACGTTGTAACTCGAAAAGCTTTGGTGTTGTGTGTATGTCTAAACGTGTAGCCTCAAAAGAGAACTCACAGGAGAGTTTTCGCTCGAAAGAATATGTAAGAATACCACGTTATAAGGAAATACAGTGTTGCAGACAAAGACAAATACGTACGTATTGGAAACACTTTAAGAGAAGAAATAACACATCGTACAAAATTAGCTTGTATCTTCTAAACAACACGTGGTAACTCGAAAGGATTTGGTGTGGAGTGCATGTCTAAACGTGTAGCATCAAAAGAGAACCCACAGGAGAATTTTCTTTCGTCAAAATTTGTCAGAACACAAGGGTTTAAGGAAATCCCGCAATGTGCGAAATTATCTTGTTTTTCATAAACAACACATTGTAATTGGAAAAGCTTTGGTGTTGCCTGTATGTCTAAGTGTGTAACCTCAAAAGGGAATGCAAAGGATAGTTTTCTCTCGAAAGAATATGTAAGAATACCACGTTATAAGGAAATACAGTGTTGCAGATTAAAGACAAATACGTACGTATTGGAAACACTTTACGAGAAGAATTAAGGCAACGTCCAAAATTAGCTTGTATCTCCTAAACAACACGTTGTAACTCGAAAAGATTTGGCGTGGCGTGTACTTCTAAACCTGTAGCCTCAAAAGAGAACCCACAGGAGAATTTTCTTTCGTCAAAATATTTCAGAAAACCACGTTTTAAGGAAATCCTGCATCGTGCAAAATCATCTTCTTTTTCCTAAACAACATGTTGTAACTCGAAAAGCTTTGGTGTTGCGTGTATGTGTAAGCATGGAGCCTCAAAAGAGAAGGCACAGGAGAGTTTTCTCTCGAAAGAATATGTAAGAATACCACGTTATAAGGAAATACAATTTTGCAGAGTAAAGACAAATAAGTACATATTGGAAACACTTTAGGAGAAGAAATAACGCATCGTAAAAAATTTACTTGTATCTCCTAAACAACACGTTGTAACTCGAAAAGATTTGGTGTGACGTGTATGTCTAAACGTGTAGCCTCAAAAGAGAACCCACAGGAGAATTTTCTTTCATCAAATTTGTCAGAAACCACGTTTTAAAGAAATCTCGCATCGTGGGAAATTATCTTGTTTTTCCTAAACAACACGTTGTAACTCGAAAAGCTTTGGGGTTGCGTTTATGTCTAAGCATGTAGCCTCAAAAGAGAACGCATAGGAGAAATTTCTCTTGAAAGAATATGTAAGAATACCACTTTATAAGGAAATACAGTGTTGCAGAGTAAAGACAAATACGTACATATTGGAAACACTTTAAGAGAAGAAATAACGCATCGTACAAAATTAGCTTGTATCTCCTAAACAAAATGTTGTAACTCAAAAATATTTGGTGTGGCTCATACCTCTACACGTGTAGCCTCAAAAGAGAACCTACAGGAGAACTTACTTTAGTCAAAATTTTTCAATAAACCACGTTTTATGGAAATCTCGCATCGTGCGAAATTATCTTGTTTTTCCTAAACAACACGTTGTAACTCGAAAAGCTTTGGCGTTGCGTGTTTGTCTAAGCATGTAGCCTCAAAAGAGAACGCACAGGAGAGTTTTCCCTCGAAAGAATATGTAAGAATACCACGTTATAAGGAAATACAGTGTTGCAGAGTAAAGACAAATAAGTACGTATTGGAAACACTTTACGAGAAGAAATAACGCTTCGTACAAAATTTGCTTGTATTTCCTAAGCAACACGTTGTAACTCGAAAAGATTTGGTATGGCTCGTATGTCTACACGTGCAGCCTCAAAAGAGTGCCCACAGGAGGACTTTCTTTCTTCAAAATTTGTCAGAAAACAACGTTTTATGGAAATCCCGCATCGTGCAAAATTATCTACTTTTTCCTAAACAGCACGTTGTAACTCGAAAAGCTTAGGTGTTGCGTGTATGTTTAAGCCTGTAGCCTCTAAAGAGAACGCACAGGAGAGTTTTCTCTCGAACGAATATGTAAGAATACAACGTTATAGGGAAATAGAGTGTTGCAGAGTAAAGACAAATACATAAGTATTGGAAACATTTTACCAGAGGAATTAATGCATCGTACAAAATTAGCTTGTATCTCCTAAACAACATGTTGTAACTCTAAAAGATTTGGTGTGACGTGTACGTCTAAACGTGTAGCCTCAAAAGAGAACCCACAGGAGAATTTTCATTCATCAAAATTTGTCAGAAACAACGTTTTAAGGAAATCTCGCATCGTGCGAAATTATCTTGTTTTTCCTAAACAACACGCTGTAACTCGAAAAGCTTTGGTGTTGCGTGTATGTCTGAGCGTGTAGCCTGAAAAGAGAACACACAGGAGAGTTTTCCCTCGAAAGAATAGGTAAGAATACCACGTTATAAGGAAATACAGTGTTGCAGAGTAAAGACAAATAAGTACGTATTGGAAACACTTTACAAGAAGAAATAACGCATCGTAAAAAATTTGCTTGTATCTCCTAAACAACACGTTGTAACTTGAAAAGATTTGGTGTGGCTCGTACGTCTAAACGTGTAGCCTCAAAAGAGAACCCACAGAAGAAGTTTCTTTCGTCAATATTTGTCAGAAAACCACGTTTTAAGGAAATCCCGCATCGTGCAACATTATCTTGATTTCCTAAACAACACGTTGAAACTCGGAAAGCTTTGGTGTTGCATGTATGTCTAAGCATGTAGCCTCTAAAGAGAATGCACAGGAGAGTTTTCTCTCGAAAGAACATGTAAGAATACAACGTTATAAGGAAATAGAGTGTTGCAGAGTAAAGACAAATGTGTACGTATTGGAAACACTTTAAGAGAAGAAATAACGCATCGTACAAAATTAGCTTGTACCTCCTAAACAACACGTGGTAACTCGAAAGGATTTGGGGTGGCGTGCACGTCTAAACGTGTAGCCTCAAAAGAGAACCCACAGGAGAATTTTCTTTCGTCAAAATTTGTCAGAACACCACGTTTTAAGGAAATCCCGCATCGTGCGAAATTATCTTGTTTTTCATAAACAACACGTTCTAACTCGAAAAGCTTTGGTGTTGCCTGTATGTCTAAGTGTGTAGCCTCAAAAGGGAACGCACAGGATAGTTTTCTCTCGAAAGAATATGTAAGATTACCACGTTATAAGGAAATACAGTGTTGCAGAGTAAAGACTAAAACGTACGTATTGGAAACACTTTATGAGAAGAATTAACACATCTTACAAAATTAGCTTGTATCTCCTAAACAACACGTTGTAACTCGAAAAGATTTGGTGTGGCGTGTACATCTAAACATGTAGCCTCAAAAGAGAACACACAGGAGAATTTTCTTTCGTCAAAATTTTTCAGAAAACCACGTTTTAAGGAAATCCCGCATCGTGCGAAATCATCTTCTTTTTCCTAAACAACATGTTGTAACTCGAAAAGCTTTGGTGTTGCGTGTATGTGTAAGCGTGGAGCCTCAAAAGAGAAGGCACAGGAGAGTTTTCTCTCAAAAGAATATGTAAGAACACCACGTTATAAGGAAATACAATTTTGCAGAGTAACGACAAATAAGTACATATTGGAAACACTTTAGGAGAAGAATTAAAGCATCGTACAAAATTAGCTTGTATCTCTTAAACAACACGTTGTAACTCTAAAAGATTTGGTGTGGCGTGTTCATTTAAACATGTAGCCTCAAAAGAGAACCCACAGGAGAATTTTCTTTCATAAAAATTTGTCAGAAAACCATGTTTTAAGGAAATCCCGCATCATGCGAAATCATCTTCTTTTTCCTAAACAACATGTTGTAACTTGAAAAGCTTTGGTGTTGCGTGTATGTGTAAGCGTGGAGCCTCAAAAGAGAAGGCACAGGAGCGTTTTCTCTTGAAAGAATATGTAAGAATACCACGTTATAAGGAAATACAATTTTGCAGAGTAAAGACAAATAAGTACATATTGGAAACACTTTATGAGAAGAAATAATGCATCGAAAAAAATTAGCTTGTATCTCCTAAACAACATGTTGTAACTCGAAAAGATTTGGTGTGATGTGTACGTCGAAACGTGTAGCCTCAAAAGAGAACCCACAGGAGAATTTTCTTTCATCAAAATTTGTCAGAAACCACGTTTTAAGGAAATCTCGCATCCTGCGAAATTATCTTGTTTTTCCTAAACAACACGTTGTAACTCGAAAAGCTTTGGTGTTGCGTGTATGTCTAAGCGTGTAGCCTCAAAAGAGAATGCACAGGAGAGTTTTCTCTTGAAAGAATATGTAAGAATACCACGTTATAACGAAATACAATTTTGCAGAGAATAGAAAAATAAGTACATATTGGAAACACTTTAGGAGAAGAAATAACACTTCGTACGAAATTAACTTGTATCTCCTAAGCACCACGTTGTAACTCGAAAAGATTTGGTGTGACGTGTATGTCTAAACGTGTAGCCTCAAAAGAGAACCCAAAGGAGAATTTTCTTTCATCAAAATTTGTCAGAAACCACGTTTAAAGAAATCTCGCATCATGCGAAATTATCTTGTTTTTCCTAAACAACACGTTGTAAATAGAAAAGCTTTGGTGTTGCGTGTATGTCTAAGCGTGTAGCCTCAAAAGAGAACGCACAGGAGAGTTTTCTCTCGAAAGAATATGTAAGAATACAACGTTATAAGGAAATACACTGTTGCAGAGTATAGACAAATACATACCTATTGGAAACACTTTAAGAGAAGAAATAAGGCATCGTACAAAATTAGCTTGTATCTCCTAAACAACACGTTGTAACACGAAAAGATTTGGTATGGCTCGTACCTCTACACGTGTAGCCTCAAAAGAGCACCGACAGGAGAACTTTCTTTCATCAAAATTTTTCAGAAAACCACGTTTTATGGAAATCTCGCATAGTGCGAAATTATCTTGTTTTGCCTAAACCACATGTTGTAACTCGAAAAGCTTTGGCGTTGCCTATTTGTCTAAGCGTGTAGCCTCAAAAGAGAACGCACAGGAGTGTTTTCCCTCGAAAGAATATGTAAGAATAACACGTTATAAGGAAATACAATGTTGCAGACTAAAGACAAATAAGTACGTATTGGAAACACTTTACGAGAAGAAATAACGCATCGTACAAAATTTGTTTGTATCTCCTAAACAACACGTTGTAACTTGAAAAGATTTGGTGTGGCTCGTACATCTACAAGTGTAGCCTCAAAAGAGAAACCACAGGAGAACTTCCTTTAGTCAAAATTTGTCAGAAAACCACGTTTTAAGGAAATCCCGCATCGTGCAATATTATCTTGTTTTTCCTAAACAACACGTTGTAACTTGAAAAGCTTTGGTGTTGCGTGTATGTCTAAGCCTGTAGCCTCTAAAGAGAACGCACAGGAGAGTTTTCTCTCAAAAGAAAATGTAAGAATACAACGTCATAAGGAAATACAGTGTTGCAGAGTAAAGACAAATACATAAGTATTGGAAACACTTTACGAGAAGAAATAACGCATCATAAAAAATTAGCTTGTATCTCCTAAGCAACACGTGATAACTCGAAGGATTTGGTGTGGCATGTACGTCTAAACGTGGAGCCTCAAAAGAGAACCCACAGTAGAATTTTCATTCATCAAAATTTGTCAGAAAACCACGTTTTAAGGAAATCCCGCATCGTGCGAATTAATCTTGTTTTTCATTAACAACACGTTGTAACTCGAAAAGCTTTGGTGTTGCCTGTATGTCTAAGTGTGTAGCCTCAAAAGGGAACGCACAGGATACTTTTCTCTCGAAAGAATATGTAAGAATACCACGGTATAAGGAAATACAGTGTTGCAGAGTAAAGACAAATATGTACGTATTGGAAACACTTTATGAGAAGAATTAACGCATCGTACAAAATTAGCTTGTATCTCTTAAACAACACGTTATAACTCGAAAAGATTTGGTGTGGCGTGTACATGTAAACATGGAGCCTCAAAAGAGAACCCACAGGAGAATTTTCTTTCCTCAAAATTTTTCAGAAAACCACGTTTTAAGGAAATCCCGCATCGTGCGAAATCATCTTCTTTTTCCTAAACAACATGTTGTAACTCGAAAAGCATTGGTGTTGCGTGTATGTGTAAGGGTGGAGACTCAAAAGAGAAGGCACAGGAGAGATTTCTCTCGAAAGAATATGTAAGAATACCACGTTATAAGGAAATACAATTTTGCAGAGTAAAGACAAATTAGTACATATTGGAAACACTTTATGAGAAGAAATAACGCATCCTTAAATATTAGCTTGTATCTCCTTAACAACACATTGTAACACGAAAAGATTTGGTGTGACATGTACGTCTAAACGTGTAGCCTCAAAAGAGAACCCACAGAAGAATTTTCTTTCATCAAAATTTGTCAGAAAACACGTTTTAAGGAAATCTCACATCGTGCGAAATTATCTTGTTTTTCCTTAACAACACGTTGTAACTCGAAAAGCTTTGGTGCTGAGTGTTTGTCTAAGCGTGTAGCCTCAAAAGAGAACGCACAGGAGAGTTTTCTCTCGAAAGAATATGTAAGAATACCACGTTATAAGGAAATACAGTGTTGCAGAGTAAAGAAAAATAAGTACATATTGGAAACATTTTACGAGAAGAAATAACGCATCGTAAAAAATTTGCTTGTATCTCCTAAACAACACGTTGTAACTCGAAAAGATTTCGTGTGGCTCGTATGTCTGCATGTGTAGCCTCAAAAGAGAACCCACAGGAGAACTTTCTTTCGTCAAAATTTGTCAGAAAACCAGGTTTTAAGGAAATCCCGCATCGTGCAAAATTATCTAGTTTTTCCCAAACAACACGTTGTAACTAGAAAAGCTTTGGTGTTGCTTGTGTGTCTAAGCCTGTAGCCTCTAAAGAGAACGCACAAAAGAGTTTTCTCTCGAAAGAACATGTAAGAATACAACGTTAAAAGGAAATACAGTGTTGCAGAGTAAAGACAAATAAGTAAGTATTGGAAACACTTTACGAGAAGAAATAACGCTTCGTACAAAATTAGCTTGTATCTCCTAAGCAACACGTGGTAACTCGAAAGGATTTGGTGTGGCGTGTACGTCTAAACGTGGAGCCTCAAAAGAGAACCCACAGGAGAGTTTTCTTTCGTCAAAATTTGTCAGAAAATCACGTTTTAAGGAAATCCCGCATCATGTGAAATAATCTTGTTTCTCATAAAAAACAGGTTGTAACTCGAAAAGCTTTGGTGTTGCCTGTATGTCTAAGTGTGTAGCCTCAAAAGGGAACGCAGAGGATAGTTTTGTCTCGAAAGAATATGTAAGAATACCATGTTATCAGGAAATACAGTGTTGCAGAGTAAAGACAAATACGTACATATTGGAAACACTTTATGAGAAGAATTAACGCATCGTACAAAATTAGCTTGTATCTCCTAAACAACACGTTGTAACTCGAAAGGATTTGGTGTGGCGTGTACATCTAAACATGTAGCCTCAAAAGAGAACCAACAGGAGATTTTTCTTTCTTCAAAATTTTTCAGAAAACCACGTTTTAAGGAAATCCCGCATCATGCGAAATCATCTTCTTTTTCCTAAACAACATGTTGTAATTCGAAAAGCTTTGGTGTTGCGTGTATGTGTAAGCGTGGAGCCTCAAAAGAGAACGCACAGGAGAGTTTTCTCTCGAAAGAATATGTAAGAATACCACGTTATAAGGAAATACAATATTGCAGAGTAAAGACAAATAAGTACATATTGGAAACACTTTATGAGAAGTAATAACGCATCGTACAAAATTAGCTTGTATCTCCTAAACAACTCGTTGTAACTCGAAAAGATTTGGTGTGACATGTACGTCTAAACATGTAGCCTCAAAAGAGAACCCACAGGAGAATTTTCTTTCATCAAAATTGTCAGAAAACACGTTTTAAGGAAATCTCACATCGTGCAAAATTATCTTGTTTTTCCTAAACAACACGGTGTAACCCGAAAAGCTTTGGTGTTGAGTTTTTGTCTAAGAGTGTAGCCTCAAAAGGGAATGCACAGGAGATTTTTCTCCCGAAAGAATATGTAAGAATACCACGTTATAAGGAAATACAGTGTTGCAGAGTAAAGACAAATAAGTACGTATTGAAAACACTTTACGAGAAGAAATAACGAATCGTAAAAAATTTGCTGGAACCTCGTAAACAACACCTTGCAACTCGAAAAGATTTGGTGTGGCTCGTACATCTAAACGTGTAGCCTCAAAAGAGAACCCACAGGAGAACTTTCTTTCGTCAAAATTTCTCAGAAAACCACGTTTTAAGGATATCCCGCATCGTGCAAAATTATTTTGTTTTTCCTAAACAACACGTTGTAAATCGAAAAGCTTTTGTGTTGCGTGTATGTCTATGCATGTAGCCTCTAAAGAGAACGCACAGGAGACTTTTCTCTCCAAAGAACATGTAAGAATACAACGTTATAAGGAAATACAGTGTTGCAGAGTAAAGACAAATACGTACATATTGGAAACACTTTACGAGAAGAAATAACGCATCGTACAAAATTAGCTTGTATCTCCTAAACAACACGTGGCAACTCGAAAAGATTTGGTGTGGCATGCACTTCTAAACGTGTAGCCTCAAAAGAGAACCAACAGGAGAATTATCGTTTGTCAAATTTGTCAGAACACCACGTTTTAAGGAAATCCCGCATCGTGCGAAATTATCTTGTTTTTCATAAACAACACGTTGTAACTCGAAAAGCTTTGGTGTCGCCTGTATGTCTAAGTGTGTAGCCTCAAAAGGGAACGCACACAATAGTTTTCTCTCGACAGAATATGTAAGAATACCACGTTATAAGGAAATACAGTGTTGCAGAATAAAGACAAATACGTACCTATTGAAAATACTTTACGAGAAGAAATAACGCATCATACAAAATTAGCTTGTATCTCCTAAATAACACGTGGTAACTCGAAAGGATTTGGTGTGGCGTGCACGTCTAAACGTGAAGCCTCAAAAGAGAACCCACAGGAGAATTTTCTTTCGTCAAAATTTGTCAGAAAACCACGTTTTAAGGAAATCCCGCATCGTGCGAAATTATCTTGTTTTTCATAAACAACACGTTCTAACTCGAAAAGCTTTGGTGTTGCCTGTATGTCTAAGTGTGTAGCCTCAAAAGGGAATGCACAGGATAGCTTTCTCTCAAAAGAATATGTAAGAATACCACGTTATAAGGAAATACAGTGTTGGAAAGTAAAGACAAATACGTACGTATTGGAAACACTTTATGAGAAGAATTAATGCATCGTACAAAATTAGCTTGCATCTCTTAAACAACACGTTGTAACTCGAAAAGATTTGGTGTGGCATGTACATCTAAACATGGAGCCTCAAAAGAGAACCCACAGGAGAATTTTCTTTCGTCAAATTTTTTCAGAAAACCACGTTTTAAGGAAATCCCGCATCATGCGAAATCATCTTCTTTTTCCTAAACAACATGTTGTAACTCGAAAAGCGTTGGTGTTGCGTTTATGTGTAAGCGTGGAGACTCAAAAGAGAAAGCACAGGAGAGTTTTCTCTCGAAAGAATATGTAAGAATACCACGTTATAAGGAAATACAATTTTGCAGAGTAAAGACAAATAAGTACGTATTAGAAACACTTTACGAGAAGAAATAACGCATCCTAAACAACACGTTGTAACTCGAAAAGATTTGGTGTGACGTGTACGTATAAATGAGTAGCCTCAAAAGAGAACCCACACGAATATTTTCTTTCATCAAAATTTGTCAGAAAACACGTTTTAAGGAAATCTCACATCGTGCGAAATAATCTTGTTTTTCCTAAACAACACGTTGTAACTCGAAAAGCTTTGGTGTTGAGTGTTTGTCTAAGCGTGTAGCCTCAAAAAGAGAACGCACAAGAGAGTTTTCTCTCGAAAGAATATGTAAGAATACCACGTTAGAAGGAAATACAGTGTTGCAGAGTAAAGACAAATAAGTACTTATTGGAAACACTTTACGAGAGGAAATAATGCATCCTAAATAATTTGCTTGTATCTCCTAAACAACACGTTGTAACTCGAAAAGTTTTGGTGTGGCTCAAAGGTCTGCATGTGTAGCCTCAAAAGAGAACCCACAGGAGAACTTTCTTTCGTCAAAATTTGTCAGAAAACCTCGTTTTAAGAAAATCCCGCATCGTGCAAAATTATCTTGTTTTTCCTAAACAACATGTTGTAACTCGAAAAGCTTTGGTGTTGCGTGTATGTCTAAGCCTGTAGCCTCTAAAGAGAACGCACAGGAGAGATTTCTCTCGAAAGAACATGTAAGAATACAACGTTATAAGGAAATACAGTGTTGCAGAGTAAAGACAAATAAGTAAATATTGGAAACACTTTATGAGAAGAAATAACGCATCGTACAAAATTAGCTTGTATCTCCTAAACAACACGTTGTAACTCGAAAGTATTTGGTGTGGCGTGTACTTCTAAACGTGGAGCCTCAAAAGAGAACCCACAGGATAATTTTCTTTCGTCAAAATTTGTCAGAAAATAACGCATCGTACAAAATTAGCTTGTATCTCCTAAACAACACGTGGTAACTCGAAAGGATTTGGTGTGGCGTGTACGTCTAAACGTGGAGCCTCAAAAGAGAACCCACAGGATAATTTTCTTTCGTCAAAATTTGTCAGAAAACCACGTTTTAAGGAAATCCCGCATCATGCGAAATAATCTTGTTTTTCAGAAACAACACGTTGTAACTCGAAAAGCTTTGGTGTTGCCTGTATGTCTAAGTGTGTAGATTCAAAAGGGAACGCAGAGGATAGTTTTCTCTCGAAAGAATATGTAAGAATACCACGTTATAAGGAAATACAGTGTTGCAGAGTAAAGACAAATACGTACGTATTGGAAACACTTTATGAGAAGAATTAACACATCGTACAAAATTAGTTTGTATCTCCTAAACAACCCGTTGTAACTCGAAAGGATTTGGTGTGGCGTGTACATCTAAATATGTAGCCTCAAAAGAGAACCGACAGGAGAATTTTCTTTCGTCAAAATATTTTAGAAAACCACGTTTTAAGGAAATCCCGCATCGTGCGAAATCATCTACTTTTTCCTAAACAACATGTTGTAATTCGAAAAGCTTTGGTGTTGCGTGTATGTGTAAGCGTGGAGCCTCAAAAGAGAATGCACAGGGGAGTTTTCTCTCGAAAGAATATGTAAGAATACCACGTTATAAGGAAATACAATTTTGCAGAGTAAAGACAAATAAGTACGTATTGGACACACTTTACGAGAAGAAATTACGCATCGTAAAAAATTAGCTTGTATCTCCTAAACAACACGTTGTAACTCGAAAAGATTTGGTGTGACATGTACGTCTAAACGTGTAGCCTCAAAAGAGAACTCACAGGAGAATTTTCTTTCATCAAAATTTGTCAGAAAACACGTTTTAAGGAAATCTCGCATCGTGCAAAATTATCTTGCTTTTCCTAAACAACACAGTGTAACTTGAAAAGCTTTGGTGCTGAGTGTTTGTCTAAGCGTGTAGCCTCAAAAGAGAACGCACAGGAGAGTTTTCTCTCGAAAGAATATGTAAGTATACCACGTTATAAGGAAATACTGTGTTGCAGAGTAAAGACAAATAAGTACATATTGGAAACACTTTAGGAGAAGAAATACCGCATCGTAAAAAATTTGCTTGTATCTCCTAAACAACACGTTGTAACTCGAAAAGATTTGGTGTGGCTCATACCTCTACACGTGTAGCCTCAAAAGAGAACCCACAGGAGAACTTTCTTTCGTCAAAATTTGTCAGAAAACCACGTTTTAAGGAAATCCCGCATCTTGCAAAATCATCTCCGTTTTCCTAAACAACATGTTGTAACTCGAAAAGCTTTGGTGTTGCGTGTATGTGTAAGGATGGAGCCTCAAAAGAGAAGGCACAGGAGAGTTTTCCCTCGAAAGAATATGTAATAATACCATGGTATAAGGAAATACAATTTAGCAGAGTAAAGACAAATAAGTACATATTGGAAACACTTTACGAGAAGTAATAACGCATCGTACAAAATTAACTTGTGTCTCCTAAACAACACGTTGTAACTCGAAAAGATTTGGTGTTACGTGTATGTCTAAACGTGTAGCCTCAAAAGAGAACCCACAGGAGAATTTTCTTTCATCAAAATTTGTCAGAAACCACGTTTTAAGGAAATCTCGCATCGTGCGAAATTATCTTGTTTTTCCTAAACAACACGTTGTAACTCGAAAAGCTTTGGTGTTGCGTGTATGTCTAATCTTGTAGCCTCAAATGAGAATGCACAGGAGAGTTTTCTCTCGAAAGAATATGTAAGAATACCACGTTATAAGGAAATACAGTGTAGCAGAGTAAAGACAAATAAGAATGTATTGGAAACACTTTAAGTGAAGAAATAATGCATCGTACTAAATTAGCTTGTATCTCCTAAGCAACACATGGTTACTCGAAAGGATTTGGTGTGGCGTGTACGTCTAAACGTGGAGTCTCAAAAGAGAACTCACAGGAGAACTTACTTTCGTCAAAATTTGTCAGAAAACCATGTTTTAAGGAAATCCCGCATCGTGCGAAATAATCTTGTTTTTCATAAACAAAACGTTGAAACTCGAAAAGCTTTGGTGTTGCCTATATGTCTAAGTGTGTAGCCTCAAAAGGGAACGCACAGGATAGTTTTCTCTCGAAAGAATATGTAAGAATACCACGTTATAAGGAAATACAGTGTTGCAGAATAAAGACAAATACGTACGTATTGGAAACACTTTATGAGAAGAATTGACGCATCTTACAAAATTAGCTTGTATCTCCTAAACAACACTTTGCAACTCGAAAAGATTTGGTGTGGCGTGTACGTCTAAACATGTAGCCTCAAAAGAGAACCCACAGGAGAATTTTCTTTCGTCAAATTTTTTCAGAAAACCACGTTTTAAGGAAATCCCGCATCGTGTGAAATCATCTTCTTTTTCCTAAACAACATATTGTAACTCGAAAAGCTTTGGTGTTGCGTGTATGTGTAAGCGTGGAGCCTCAAAAGAGAAGGCACAGGAGCGTTTTCTCTCGAAAGAATATGTAAGAATACCACGTTATAAGGAAATACAGTGTTGCAGAATAAAGACAAATACGTACGTATTGGAAACACTTTACGAGAAGAAATAACGCATCGTACAAAATTAACTTGTATCTCCTAAACAACACGTTGTAACTCGAAAAGATTTGGTGTGACGTGTATGTCTAAACGTGTAGCCTCAAAAGAGAACCCACAGGAGAATTTTCTTTCATCAAAATTTATCAGAAACCACGTTTTAAAGAAATCTCGCATCGTGCAAAATTATCTTGTTTTTCCTAAACAACACGTTGTAACTTGAAAAGCTTTGTCGTTGCGTGTATGTCTATGCATGTAGCCTCAAAAGAGAACACACAGGAGAGTTTTCCCTCAAAAGAATATGTAAGAATACCACGTTATAAGGAAATATAATTTTGCAGAGTAAAGACAAATAAGTACTTATTGGAAACACTTTATGAGGAGAAATAACGCATCATACAAAATTAGCTTGTATCTCGTAAACAACACGTTGTAACTCGTTAAGATTTGGTGTGACGTGTACGTCTAAACGTGTAGCCTCAAAAGAGAACCCACAGTAGAATTATCTTTCATCAAAATTTGTCAGAAAACCACGTTGTATGGAAATCTCGCATCTTGCGAAATTATCTTGTTTTTCCTAAACAACACGCTGTAACTCGAAAAGCTTTGGCATTGCGTGTATGTCTAAGCGTGTAGCCCAAAAAAAAAAAAAAAAAAAAAAAAAACGCACAGGAGAGTTTTCCCTCGAAAGAATATGTAAGAATACCACATTATAAGGAAATACAGTGTTGCAGAGTAAAGACAATTAAGTACATATTGGAAACACTTTACGAGAAGAAATAACGCATCGTACGAAATTAGCTTGTATCTCCTAAACAACACGTTGTAACTCGAAAAGATTTGGTGTGACGTGTACGTCTAAACATGTAGCCTCAAAAGAGAACCCACAGGAGAACTTTCTTCAGTCAAAATTTTTCAGAAAACCACGTTTTATGGAATCTCGCATCGTGCGAAATTATCTTGTTTTTCCTAAACAACACGCTGTAACTCGAAAAGCTTTGGCGTTGCGTGTATGTCTAAGCGTGTAGCCCAAAAAAAAAAAAAAAAACGCACAGGAGAGTTTTCCCTCGAAAGAATATGTAAGAATACCACGTTATAAGGAAATACAGTGTTGCAGAGTAAAGACAATTAAGTACATATTGGAAACACTTTACGAGAAGAAATAACGCATCGTACGAAATTAGCTTGTATCTCCTAAACAACACGTTGTAACTCGAAAAGATTTGGTGTGACGTGTACGTCTAAACATGTAGTCTCAAAAGAGAACCCACAGGAGAACTTTCTTCAGTCAAAATTTTTCAGAAAACCACGTTTTATGGAAATCTCGCATCGTGCGAAATTATCTTGTTTTTCCTAAACAAAACGTTGTAACTCGAAAAGCTTTGGCGTTGCGGGTATGTCTAAGCGTGTAGCCCAAAAGAGAACGCACAGGAGAGTTTTCCCTCGAAAGAATATGTAAGAATATCACGTTATAAGGAAATACAGTGTTGCAGAGTAAAGACAATTAAGTACATATTGGACACACTTTACAAGAAGAAATAACGCATCGAACAAAATTTGCTTGTATCTCCTAAACAACAAGTTGTAACTCGAAAAGATTTGGTGTGGCGTGTACGTCTAAACCTGTAGCCTCAATAGACAACGCACAGGAGAACTTTCTTTCGTCAAAATTTGTCAGAAAACCACGTTTTAAGGATATCCCGCATCGTGCAAAATTATCCTGTTTTTCCTAAACAACACGTTGTAACTCGAAAACCTTTGGTGTTGCGTGTATGTCTAAGCGTGTAGCCTCTAAAGAGAATGCACCGGAGAGTTTTCTCTCGAAAGAACATGTAAGAATACAATGTTATAAGGAAATACAGTGTTGCAGAGTAAAGACAAATACGTAAATATTGGAAACACTTTACGAGAATAAATAATGCATCGTACAATATTAGCTTGTATCTCCTAAACAACACGTGGTAACTTGAAAGGATTTGGTGTGGCGTGCACGTCTAAACGTGTAGCCTCAATAGAGAACCCACAGGAGAATTTTCTTTCGTCAAAATTTGTCAGAACACCAAGTTTTAAGGAAATCACGCATCGTGCGAAATTATCTTGTTTTTCATAAACAACACGTTGTAACTTGACAAGCTTTGGTGTTGCCTGTATGTCTAAGTGTGTAGCCTCAAAAGGGAACGCACAGGATAGTTTTCTCTCGAAAGAATGTGTAAGAATACCACGTTATAATGAAATACAGTGTTGCAGAGTAAAGACAAATACGTACGTATTGGAAACACTTTACGAGAAGAAATAAAGCATCGTACAAAATTAGCTTGTATCTCCTAAACAACACGTGGTAACTCGAAAGGATTAGGTGTGACGTGCACGTCGAAACGTGAAGCCTCAAAAGAGAACAAACAGAATAATTTTCTTTCGTCAAAATTTGTCAGAAAACCATGTTTTAAGGAAATCCGGCATCGTGCGAAAGTATCTTGTTTTTTATAAACAACACGTTGTAACTCAAAAAGCTTTGGTGTTGCCTGTATGTCTAAGTGTTTAGCCTCAAAAGGGAATGCACAGGATAGTTTTCTCTCGAAAGAATATGTAAGAATACCACGTTATAAGGAAATACAGTGTTGCAGAGTAAAGACAAATACGTACGTATTGGAAACACTTTACGAGAATTAACGCATTGTAAAAAATTAGCTTGTATCTCCTAAACAACACAATGTAACTCGAAAAGATTTGGTGTGACGTGTACGTCTAAATATGTAGCCTCAAAAGTGAACCCACAGGAGAATTTTCTTTCGTCAAAATTTTTCAGAAAACCAGGTTTTTAGGAAATCCCGCATCATGCGAAATCATCTTCTTTTTCCTAAACAACACGTTGTAACTCGAAAAGCTTTGGTGTTGCGTGTTTGTCTAATCGTGTAGCCTCAAAAGAGAACACACAGGAGAGTTTTCTCTCGAAAGAATATGTACGAATACCACGTTATAAGGAAATACAGTGTTGCAGAGTAAAGACAAATACGTACGTATTGGAAACACTTTACGAGAAGAAATAACGCATCGTACAATATTTGCTTGTGTCTCCTAAACAACACGTTGTAACTGAAAAATATTTGGTTTGGCTCGTACGTCTACACGTGTAGCCTCAAAAGAAAACCTACAGGAGAACTTTCTTTCGTCAAAATTTGTCAGAAAACCACGTTTTAAGGAAATCCCGCTTCGTGCAAAATTATCTTGTTTTTCCTAAACAACACGTTGTAACTCGAAAAGCTTTGGTGTTGCGTGTATGTCTGAGCATGTAGCCTCTAAAGAGAATGCACAGGAGAGTTTTCTCTCGAAAGAACATGTAAGAATACAACGTTATAAGGAAATACAGTGTTGCAGAGTAAAGACAAATACATATGTATTGGAACCACTTTACGAAAAGAAATAACGCATCATACAAAATTAGCTTGTATCTCTTAAACAACACGTTGTAACTCGAAAGGATTTGGTGTGGCGTGCACGTCTAAACGTGTAGCCTCAAAACAGAAGCCACAGGAGAATTTTCTTTCGTCAAAATTTGTCAGAAAATCACGTTTTAAGGAAATCCCGCATCGTACAAAATTATCTTGTTTTCCATAAACAACACGTTGTAACTCGAAAAGCTTTGGTGTTGCCTGTATGTCTAAGTGTGTAGCCTCAAAAGGAAACGCACAGGATAGTTTTCTCTCGAAGGAATATGTAAGAATACCACGTTATAAGGAAATATAATGCTGCAGTGTAAAGACAAATATGTACTTATTGGAAACACTTTATGAGAAGAATTAACGCATCGTAAAAAATTAGCTTATATCTCCTAAACAACACGTTGTAATTCGAAAAGATTTGGTGTGACTCGTACCTCTACACGTGTAGCCTCAAAAGAGAACCCACAGGAGAACTTTCTTTCGTCAAAAATTTTCAGGAAACCACGTTTTATGGAAATCTCGCATCGTGCTAAATTATCTTGTTTTTCCTAAACAACACATTGTAACTCGAAAAGCTTTGGCGTTGCATATTTGTCTAAGAGTGTCCCCTCAAAAGAGAACGCACAGGAGAGTTTTCCCTCGAAATAATATGTAAGAATACCATGTTATAAGGAAATACAGTTTAGCAGATTAAAGACAAATAAGTACGTATTGGAAACACTTTATGAGAAGAAATAATGATTCGTACAAAATTAGCTTGTATCTCCTAAACAACACGTGGTAACTTGAAAGGATTTGGTGTGGCGTGTACGTCTAAACGTGTAGCCTCAAAAGAGAACCCACAGGAGAATTTTCTTTATTCAAAATTTTTCAGAAAACCACATTTTAAGGAAATCCCGCATCGTGCAAAATCATCTTCTTTTTCCTAAACAACATGTTGTAACTTGAAAAGCTATGGTGTTGCGTGTATGTGTAAGCGTGGAGCCTCAAAAGAGAAGGCACTGGAGAGTTTTCACTCCAAAGAATATGTAAGAATACCACGTTATAAGGAAATACAATTTTGCAGAGTAAAGACAAATAAGTACATATTGGAAACACTTTACGAGAAGAAATAACGCATCTTACAAAATTAGCTTGTATCTCCTAAACACCACGTTGTAACTCAAAAGGATTTGGTGTGACGCGTACGTCTAAAAGTGTAGCCTCAAACGAGGACACACAGGAGAATTTTCTTTCATCAAAATTTGTCAGAAACCACGTTTTAAGGAAATCTCGCATCGTGCGAAATTATCTTGTTATTCCTAAACAACACGTTGTAACTCGAAAAGCTTTGGTGTTGCGTGTATGTCTAAGCGTGTAGCCTCAAAAGAGAATGCACAGGAGAGTTTTCTCTCCAAAGAATATGTAAGAATACCACGTTATAAGGAAATTAAGTGTTGCAGAGTAAAGACAACTACGTACGTATTGGAAACAGTTTAAGAGAAGAAATAACACATCGTACAAAATTAGCTTGTATCTCCTAAACAACACGTTGTAACTCGAAAAGATTTGGTGTGGCTCGTACCTCTACATGTGCAGCCTCAAAAGAGAACCCACAGGATAACTTTCTTTCGTCAAAATTTTTCAGACAACCACGTTTTATGGAAATCTCGCATCGTGCGAAATTATCTTGTATTTCCTAAACGACACATTGTAACTCGAAAAGGTTTGGCGTTGCGTGTATGTCTAAGCGTGTAGCCTCTATAGAGAACGCACAGGAGAGTTTTCTCTCGAAAGAATATGTAAGAATACAACGTTATAAGGAAATACAGTGTTGTAGAGTAAAGACAAATAAGTATGTATTGGAAAACTTTACGAGCAGAAGTAACGCATCTTACAAAATTAGCTTGTATCTCCGAAACAACACGTGGTAACTCGAAAAGATTTGGTGCGCCGTGTACGTCTAAACGTGTAGCCTCAAAAGAGAACCCACAGGAGAATTTTCTTTCGTCAAAATTTTTCAGAAAACCACGTTTTAAGGAAATCCTGCATCGTGCGAAATCATCTTCTTTTTCCGAAACAACATGTTGTAACTCGAAAAGCTTTGGTGTTGCGTGTATGTGTAAGCATGAAGCCTCAAAAGAGAAGGCACAGGAGAGTTTTCTCTCGAAAGATTATATGAGAATACCACGTTATAAGGAAATACAATTTTGCAGAGTAAAGACAAATAAGTACATATTGGAATCACTTTACAAGAAGAAATAACGCATCGTAAAAAAGTAGCTTGTATCTCCTAAACAACACATTGTAACTCGAAAAGATTTGGTGTGACGTGTACGTCTAAGTGTGTAGCCTCAAAAGGGAACCCACAAGAGACTTTTCTTTCATCAAAATTTGTCAGAAACCACGTTTTAAGGAAATCTCGCATCGTGCGAAATTATCTTGTTTTTCCTAAATAACACGTTATAACTCAAAAAGCTTTGATGTTGCCTGTATGTCTAAGTGTGTAACCTCAAAAGAGAATGCACAGGATAGTTTTCTCTTGAAAGAATATGTAAGAATACCACGTTATAAGGAAATACAATGTTGCAGAGTAAAGACAAATACGTACGTATTGGAAACACTTTACGAGAAGAATTAACGCATCTTAAAAAATTAGCTTGTATCTCCTAAACAACACGTTGTAACTCGAAAAGATATGGTGTGGCATGTACGTCTAAACGTGTAGCCTCAAAAGAGAACCTACAGGAGAATTTTCTTTCTTCAAAAATTTTCAAAAAACCACGTTTTAAGGAAATCCCGCATCGTGTGAAATCATCTTCTTTTTCCTAAACAACATGTTGTAACTTGAAAAGCATTGGTGTTGCGTGTATGTGTAAGCGTGGAGCCTCAAAAGAAAAGGCACAGGAGAGTTTTCTCTCGAAAGAATATGTAAGAATACCACGTTATACGGAAATACAATTTTGCAGAGTATAGACAAATAAGTACATATTGGAAACACTTAAAGAAGAAATAACGCATCGTACAAAATTAGCTTGTATCTCCTAAACAACACGTTGTAACTCGAAAAGATTTGGTGTGGCGTGTACGTCTAAAAGTGTAGCCTCAAAAGAGAACCCACAGGAGAATTTTATTTCATCAAAATTTGTCAGAAACCACGTTTTAAGGAAATCTCGCATCCTGCGAAATTATCTTGTTTTTCCTAAACAACACGTTGTAACTCGAAAAGCTTTGGTGTTGCGTGTATGTCTAAGCGTGTAACCTCAAAAGAGAACGCACAGGATAAAATTCTCCTGTGGGTTCTCTTTTGAGGGTACACGTTTAGACGTACACGCCACAACAAATCCTTTCGAGTTATAACGTGTTGTTTAGGAGATACAAGCTAATTTTGTACTATGTGTTATTTCATCTCGTAAAGTTTAAGTGTTTCCAATAAGTATGTTTTTGTCTTTACTCTGCAACACTGTATTTCCTTAAAACGTGGTATTCCTACATATTCTTTCGAGAGAAAACTCTCCTGTGCATTCTCTTTTGAGGCTACACGATTAGAAATACACGCAACACCAAATCTTTTCGAGTTACAAAATGTTGTTTAGGAAAAACAAGATATTTTCGCACGGTGCGGGATTTCCGTAAAAAGTGGTTTTTGACAAATTTTGACCAAAGAAAAGTCTCCTGTGGGTTCTCTTTTGAGGTTACACGTTTAGACGTACACACCACACCAAATCTTTTCCAGTTAGTTACAACGCGTTCTTTAGGAGATACAAGCTAATTTTGCATGATGCTTTATTTCTTCTACTAAAGTGTTTCCAGTAAGTACGTATTTGTCTATATTCTGCTTCACTGTATTTCCTTATAACGTGGTATTCTTACATATTCTTTCGAGAGAAAACTCTCCTGTGCGTTCCCCTTTGAGGCTACGCACTGAGACATACACGCAACACCAAAGCTTTTCGAGTTACAACGTGTTGTTTAGGAAAAACAAGATAATTACGCACGATGCGGGATTTCCTTAATAAGTGGTTTTCTGACAAATTTTGACCAAGGAAAATTCCTCTATGGGTTCTCTTTTGAGGCTACACGTTTAGACGTACAGGCCACACCAAATCTTTTTAAGTTACACCGTGTTGTTTAGGAGATACAAGCTAATTTTGTACGATGCGTTATTTCTTCTCCTAAAGTTTTTCCAATAAGTAAGTATATGTCTTTATTCTGCAACACTGTATTTCCTTATAATGTGGTATTCTTACATATTCTTTCAAGAGAAAACTCTCCTGTGCGTTCTCATTTGAGGCTACACGTTTAGACATATACGTAACACCAAAGCTTTTCGAGTTACAACGTGTTGTTTAGGAAGAACAAGATAATTTCCCACGATGCGAGATTTCCTTAAAACTTGGTTTTCTGACAAATTTTGACGAAAGAAAATTCTCCTGTGGGTTCCTTTTGAGGCTACACAGTTAGATGTACACGCCACACCAAATCTTTTTGAGTTTCAACGTGTTGTTTAGGAGATACAAGCTAATTTTTTTTACGATGCGTTATTTCTTCTCATAAAGTTTAAGTGTTTCCAATACGTATGTATTTGCCTTTACTCTGCAACACTGTATTTCCTTATAACGTGGTATTCTTACGTATTCTTACGAGAGAAAACTCTCCTGTGCGTTCTCTTTGGAGGCTACATGCTTAGACATACACGCAAAACCAAAGCTTTTCGAGTTACAACGTGTTGGTTAGGAAAAACAAGATAATTTCGCATGATGCGGGATTTCCTTAAAACGTGGTTATCTGACAAATTTTGACGAAAGAAAATTCTCTTGTTGGTTTTCTTTTGAGGGTACACGTTTAGACGTACAAGCCACACCAAATCCTTTCGAGTTATAACGTGTTGTTTAGGAGATACAAGCTAATTTTGTACTGTGTTATTTCTACTCGTTAAGTTTAAGTGTTTCCAATAAGTATGTATTTGTCTTTACTCTGCAACACTGTATTTCCTTATAACGTGGTATTCCTACATATTCTTTCGGGAGAAAACTCTCCTGTGCGTTCTCTTTTGAGGCTACACGCTTAGACATACACGCAACACCAATGCTTTTCGAGTTACAACATGTTGTTTAGGAAAAACAAGATAATTTCGCACGATGCGGGATTTCCTTAAAACGTGGTTTTTGACAAATTTTGACAAAAGAAAACTCTCCTGTGGGTTCTCTTTTGAGGCTACACGTTTAGACGTACACGCCACACCAAATCTTTTCGAGTTACAGCGTGTTGTTTAGGAGATACAAGCTAATTTTGCATGATGCGTTATTTCTTCTTGTAAAGTGTTTCCATTAAGTACGTATTTCTCTTTACTCTGCAACACTGTATTTCCTTATCACGTGGTATTCTTACATATTCTTTCGAGAGAAAACTATCCTGTGCGTTCTCTTTGGAGGCTACACGCTTAGACATACACGCAACACCAAAGCTTTTCGAGTTACAACGTGTTGATTAGGAAAAACAAGATAATTTCGCCCGATGCGGGATTTCCTTAAAACCTGGTTTTCTGACAAATTTTTACGTAAGAAAATTCTCCTGTGGGTTCTCTTTTGAGGCTACATGTTCAGACGTACACGCCACACCAAATCTTTTTGAGTTACCACGTGTTGTTTAGGAGATACAAGCTAATTTTGTACCATGTGCTATTTCTTCTCATAATGTGTTTCCAATAAGTACGTATACGTCTTTACTCTGCAGCAATATGTTTCCTTACAACGTGGTATTCTTACATATTCTTTCAAGAGAAAACTCTCCTGTGCATTCTCTTTTGAGGCTGCACGCTTAGACATACACCCTACACCAAAGCTTTTCGAGTTAAAACGTGTTGTTTAGGAAGAACAAGATAATTTCTCACGATGCGGGATTTCCTTAAAACGTGGTTTTCTGAAAAATTTTGATGAAAGAAAATTCTCCTGTGGGTTCTCTTTTGAGGCTACACATTTAGACGTACACGCCACACCAAATCTTTTCGAATTACAACGTGTTGTTTAGGAGATACAAGCTAATTTTGTAGGATACTTTATTTCATCTCGTAAAGTTTATGGGTTTCCAATACATACGTATTTGTCTTTATTCTGCAACATTGTATTTCCTTATAACGTGGTATCCTTACAAATTCTATCGAGAAAAAACTCTCCTGTGCGTTCTCTTTTGAGGCTACACGCTTAGACATACACACAACACCAAAGCTTTTCGAGTTACAACGTGTTGTTTAGGAAAAACAAGATAATTTCGCACGATGCGGGATTTCCTTAAAACGTGGTTTTCTGAAAAGTTTTGACGAAAGAAAATTCTCATGTGGGTTCTCTTTTGAGGCTACACGTTTAGACGTACACGCCACACCAAATCTTTTCGAGTTACAACGTGTTGTTTAGGAGATACAATCTAATTTTGTACGTTGCGTTATTTCTTCTAGTAAAGTGTTTCCAATACATACGTATTTGCCTTTACTCTGCAACACTGTATTTCCTTATAAAGTGGTATTCTTACATACTCTTTCGAGAGAAAACTCTCCTATGCGTTCTCTTTTGAGGCTACACTCTTAGACACAGACGCAACACCAAAGCTTTTCGAGTTACAACGTGTTGTTTAGGAAAAAGAAGATAATTGCGCACGATGCGGGATTTCCTTAAAACGTGGTTTTCTGAAAAATTTTGCGAAAGAAAATTCTCCTGTGGGTTCTCTTTTGAAGCTAAACGTTTAGACGTACAGGCCACACCAAATCTTTGTAAGTTACAACGTGTTGTTTAGGAGATACAAGCTAATTTTGTACTATGCTTTATTTCTTCTCGTAAAGTTTTTCCAATACGTATTTGTCTTTACTCTACAACACTGTGTTTCCTAATAACGTGGTATTCTTACATATTCTTTCGAGAAAAAACTCTCCTTTGCATTCTCTTTTGAGGCTACACGCTTAGACATACATGCAACAACAAAGCTTTTCGAGTTACAACGTGTTGTTTCGGAAAAAAAAAGATAATTTCGCACGATGCGGGATTTCCATAAAACGTGGTTTTCTGACAAATTTTGACGAAAGAAAATTCTCCTATGGGTTCTCTTTTGAGGCTACACGTTTAGATGTACAGACCACACCAAATCTTTTTGAGATACAAAGTGTTGTTTAGGAGATACAAGCTAATTTTTTTTAGATGCGTTATTTCTTCTCGTAAAGTTTAAGTGTTTCCAATAAGTATGTATTTGCCTTTACTCTGCAACACTGTATTTCTTTATAACGTGGTATTCTTACATATTCTTTCGAGAGAAAACTCTCCTGTGCGTTCTCTTTGGAGGCTACACGCTTAGACATACATGCAACACCAAAGCTTTTCGAGTTACAACGTGTTGTTTAGGAAAAACAAGATAATTTCGCATGATGCGCGATTTCCTTAAAACTTGGTTTTCTGACAAATTTTGACGAAAGAAAATTCTCCCGTGGGTTCTCTTTTGAGGGTACACATTTAGACGTACAAGCCACACCAAATCCTTTCGAGTTGTAACGTGTTGTTTAGGAGATACAAGCTAAATTTGTACTATGTGTTATTTCTACTCGTTAAGTTTAAGTGTTTCCAATAAGTATGTATTTGTCTTTACTCTGCAACACTGTATTTCCTTATAACGTGGTATTCCTACATATTCTTTCGGGAGAAAACTCTCCTGTGCGTTCTCTTTTGAGGCTACACGCTTAGACATACACGCAACACCAATGCTTTTCGAGTTACAACATGTTGTTTAGGAAAAACAAGATAATTTCGCACGATGCGGGATTTCCTTAAAACGTGGTTTTTGACAAATTTTGACGAAAGAAAACTCTCCTGTGGGTTCTCTTTTGAGGCTACACGTTTAGACCTACATGCCACACCAAATCTTTTCTAGTTACAGCGTGTTGTTTAGGAGATACAAGCTAATTTTGCATGATGCGTTATTTCTTCTCGTAAAGTGTTTCCATTAAGTACGTATTTGTCTTTACTCTGCAACACTTTATTTCCTTATAACATGGTTTTCTTACATATTCTTTTGAGAGAAAACTATCCTGTGTGTTCTCTTTGGAGGCTACACGCTTAGAAATACACGCAACACCAAAGCTTTTCGAGTTACAACGTGTTGATTAGGAAAAACAAGATAATTACGCACGATGCGGGATTTCCTTAAAACGTGGTTTTCTGACAAATTTTGACGTTAGAAAATTCTCCTGTGGGTTCTCTTCTGAGGCTACACTTTCAGACGTACATGCCACACCAAATCTTTTTGAGTTACCACGTGTTGTTTCAGAGATACAAGCTAATTTTGTACCATGCGTTATTTCTTCTCATAATGTGTTTCCATTAAGTTCGTATATGTCTTTACTCTGCAGCAATATATTTCCTTATAACGTGGCATTCTTACATATTCTTTCAAGAGAAAACTCTCCTGTGCATTCTCTTTTGAGGCTGCATGCTTAGATATACACGCAACACCAAAGCTTTTCTAGTTACAACGTGTTGTTTAGGAAAAACAAGATAATTTCGCACGATGCGGGATTTCCTTAAAACGTGGTTTTCTGACAAATTTTGACGAAATAAAACTCTCCTGTGGGTTCTCTTTTGAGGCTACACTTTTAGACGAACACGCCACACCAAATCTTTTTGAGTTACAACGTGTTGTTTAGGACATACAAGCTAATTTTGCAAGATGCGTTATTTCTCTCATAAAGTGCTTCCAATACGTACGTATTTGTCTTTACTCTGCCACACTCTATTTCCTTATAACGTGGTATTCTTACATATTCTTTCGAGAGAAAACTCTCCTGTGCGTTCTCTTTTGGGGCTACACGCTTAGACATACACCAAACACCAAAGCTTTTCGAGTTAAAACGTGTTGTTTAGGAAGAACAAGATAATTTCTCATGATGCGGGATTTCCTTAAAACGTGGTTTTCTGACAAATTTTGACGAAAGAAAATTGTCCTGTGGGTTCTCTTTTGAGGCTACACGTTTAGGCGTACACGCCACAACAAATCATTTCGAGTTACAACGTGTTGTTTAGGAGATACAAGCTAATTTTGTACGGTGCTTTATTTCATCTCGTAAAATTTATGGGTTTCCAATAAATACGTATTTGTCTTTACACTGCAACACTGTATTTCCTTATAACGTGGTATTCTTACAAATTCTATCGAGGAAAAACTCACCTGTGCGTTCTCTTTTGAGGCTACACGCTTAGACATACACGCAACACCAAAACTTTTCGAGTTACAACGTGTTGTTTAGGAAAAACAAGATAATTTCGCACGATGTGGGATTTCCTTAAAACGTGGTTTTCTGAAAAATTTTGACGAAAGAAAATTCTCCTGTGGGTTCTCTTTTGAGGCTACACGTTTAGACGTACACGCCACATCAAATCTTTTCGAGTTACAACGTGTTGTTTAGGAGATACAAGCTAATTTTGTACGATGCTTTATTTCATCTCGTAAAGTTTATGGGTTTCCAATACATATGTATTTGTCTTTACTCTGAAACACTCTATTTCCTTATAACGTGGTATTCTTACAAATTCTATCGAGAAACAACTCTGCTGTGCGTTCTCTTTTGAGGCTACACGCTTAGACATACACTCAACATCAAAGCTTTTCGAGTTACAACATGTTGTTTAGGAAAAACAAGATAATTTCGCAAGATGCGGGATTTCCATAAAACGTGGTTTTCTGAAAAATTTTGAAGAAAGAAAATTCTGCTGTGGGTTCTCTTTTGAGGCTACACGTTTAGACCTACACGCCACACCAAATCTTTTTGAGTTACAACGTGTTGTTTAGGAGATACAAGCTAATTTTGTACGTTGCTTTATTTCTTCTCGTAAAGTGTTTCCAATACGTACGTATTTGCCTTTACTCTGCAACACTGTATTTCCTTATAACGTGATATTCTTAGATATTCTTTCAAGAGAAATCTCTCCTGTGCGTTATCTTTTGAGGCTACACGCTTAGACATACACGCAACACCAAAGCTTTTTGAGTTACAACGTGTTGTTTAGGAAAAACAAGATAATTGCGCACGATGCGGGATTTCCTTAAAACGTGGTTTTCTGGAAAATTTTGACGAAAGAAAATTCTCCTGTGGGTTCTCTTTTGAGGCTACACGTTTAGATGTACAGGCCACACCAAATCTTTTTAAGTTAAAACGTGTTGTTTAGGAGATACAAGCTAATGTTTTACGATGCGTTATTTCTTCTCCTAAAGTTTTTCCAATAAGTATTTGTCTTTACTCTACAACACTGTGTTTCATAATAACGTGGTATTCTTACATATTCTTTCGAGAAAAAACTCTGCTTTGCATTCTCTTTTGAGGCTTCACGCTTAGACATAGACGCAACAACAAAGCTTTTTGAGTTACAACGTGTTGTTTCGAAAAAACAAGATAATTTCGCACGATGCGGGATTTCCTTAAAACGTGGTTTTCTGACAAATTTTGAAGAAAGAAAATTCTCCTGTGGGTTCTCTTTTGAGGCTACACGTTTAGACTTACATGCCACACCAAATCCTTTCGAGTTATAACGTGTTGGTTAGGAGATACAAGCTAATTTTTTAAGATGCGTTATTTCTTCTCATAAAGGTTAAATGTTTCCAATACGTATGTATTTTCCTTTACTCTGCAACACTGTATTTCCTTATAACGTGGTAATCTTGCATATTCTTCCGAGAGAAAAACTCTCCTGTGCATTCTCTTTAGAGGCTACATGCTTAGACATACACGCAACACCAAAGCTTTTCGAATTACAACCTGTTTTAAGGAAATCCCGCATTGTGCGAAATTATCTTGTTTTTCCTACACAACACATTGTAACTCGAAAAGCTTTGGTGTTGCGTGTATGTCTAAACGTGTGGCCTCAAAAGAGAACGCACAGGAGAGTTTTCTCTCGAAAGAATATATAAGAATACCACGTTATAAGGAAATACAGTGTTGCAGAGTAAAGACAAATACGTATGTATTGGAAACACTTTACGAGATGAAATAAAGCATCGTACAAAATTAGCTTGTATCTCCTAAACAACACGATGTAACTCGAAAAGATTTGGTATGGAGTGTACGTCTAAACGTGCAGCCTCAAAAGAGAACTCACAGGAGAATTTTCTTTCGTCAAAATTTGTCAGAAAACCACGTTTTATGGAAATCCCGCATGGTGGAAATTATCTTGTTTGTCCTAAACAACACGTTGTAACTCGAAAAGCTTTGGTGCTGCGTGTATGTCTAAGCCTGTAGCCTCAAAAGAGAACACACAAGAGAGTTTTCTCTCGAAAGAATATGTAAGAATACCACGTTATAAGGAAATACAGTGTTGCAGAGTAAAGACTAATAAGTACGTATTGGACACACTTTATGAGAAGAAATAATGCATCTTAAAAAGTTAGATTGTATCTCCTAAACAACACGTTGTAACTCGAAAAGATTTGGTGTGACGTGTACGTCTAAACGTGTAGCCTCAAAAGAGAACTCACAGGAGAATTTTCTTTCATCAAAATTTGTCAGAAAACACGTTTTAAGGAAATCGCGCATCTTGCAAAATTACCTTGTTTTTTCCTAAACAACACGGTGTAACTCGAAAAGCTTTGGTGTTGAGTGTTTGTCTAAGCGTGTAGCCTCAAAAAAGAACGCACAGGAGAGTTTTCTCTCGAAAGAATATGTAAGAATACCACGTTATAAGGAAATACAGTGTTGCAGAGTAAAGACAAATAAGTACATATTGGAAACACTTTAGGAGAAGAAATAACGCATCGTAAAAAATTTGCTTGTATCTCCTAAACAACATGTTGTAACTCGAAAAGATTTGGTGTGGCTCGTACGTCTAAAAATGTAGCCTCAAAAGAGAAACCACAGGAGAACTTTCTTTCGTCAAAATTTGTCAGAAAACCATGTTTTAAGGATATCCCGCATCGTGCAAAATTATCTTGTTTTTCCTAATCAACAAGTTGTAACTCCCAAAGCTTTGGTGTTGCCTGTATGTCTATGCGTGTAGCCACTTAAGAGAACGCACAGAAGATTTTTCTCTCGAAAGAACATGTAAGTATACAACGTTATAAGGAAATACAGTGTTTCAGAGTAAAGACAAATACTTATTGGAAACACTTTACGAGAAGAAATAACGCATCGTAAAAAATTAGCTTGTATCTCCTAAACAACATGTGGTAACTCGAAAAGATTTGGTGTGGCGTGCACGTCTAAACGTGTAGCCTCAAAAGAGAACCAACAGGAGAATTTTCTTTCGTCAAAATTTGTCAGAACACCACGTTTTAAGGAAATCCCGCATCGTGCGAAATTATATTGTTTTTCATAAACAACACGTTGTAACTCGAAAAGTTTTGGTGTTGCCTGTATGTCTACGTGTGTAGCCTCAAAAGGGAACGCACTGGATAGTTTTCTCTCGACAGAACCTGTAAGAATACCATGTTATAAGGAAATACAGTGTTGCAGAATAAAGACAAATACGTACATATTGGAAACACTTTATGAGAAGAAATAACGCATTGTACAAAATTAGCTTGTATCTCCTAAACAACACGTGGTAACTCGAAAGGATTTGGTGTGGCATGCACTTCTAAACGTGAAGCCTCAAAAGAGAACCCACAGGAGAATTTTCTTTCGTCAAAATTTGTCAGAAAACCACGTTTTAAGGAAATCCCTCATCGTGCGAAATTATCTTCTTTTTCATAAACAACACGTTGTAACTCGAAAAGCTTTGGTGTTGCGTGTATGTCTAAGCGTGTAGCCCAAAAGAGAACGCACAGGAGACGTTTCCCTCAAAAGAATATGTAAGAATACCATGTTATAAGGAAATACAGTGTTGCAGAGTAAAGACAAATAAGTACGTATTGGAAAACTTTACGAGCAGAAGTAACACATATTAAAAAATTAGCTTGTATCTCCGAAACAACACGTTGTAACTCGAAAAGATTTGGTGTGCCGTGTACGTCTAAATGTGTAGCCTCAAAAGAGAACCCACAGGAGAATTTTCTTTCTTCAAACTTTTTCAGAAAACCACGTTTTAAGGAAATCCCGCATCGTGCGAAATCATCTTCTTTTTCCTAAGCAACATGTTGTAACTCGAAAAGCTTTGGTGTTGCGTGTATGTGTAAGCGTGGAGCCTCAATAGAGAAAGCACAGGAGAGTTTTCTCTTGAAAGAATATGTAAGAATACCACGTTATAAGGAAATACAATTTTGCAGAGTAAAGACAAAAAAGTACATATTGGAAACACTTTACAAGAAGACATAACGCATCGTAAAAAATTAGCTTATATCTCCTAAACAACACGTTGTAACTCGAAAAGATTTGGTGTGACGTGTACGTCTAAGCGTGTAGCCTCAAAAGGGAACCCACAAGAGAATTTTTTTTTCATCAAAATTTGTCAGTAACCACGTTTTAAGGATATATCGCATCGTGCGAAATTATCTTGTTTTTCCTATATAACATGTTATAACTCAAAAATCTTTGGTGTTGCGTGTATGTCTAAGTGTGTAACCTCAAAAGAGAACGCACAGGATAGTTTTCTCTAGAAAGAATATGTAAGAATACCACGTTATAAGGAAATACAATGTTGCAGAGTAAAGACAAATACGTACGTATTGGAAACACTTTCCGAGAAGAATTAACGTATCGTAAAAAATTAGCTTGAAACTCCTAAACAACACGTTGTAACTCGAAAAGATTTGGTGTGGCATGTACGTCTAAACGTGTAGCCTCAAAAGAGAACCTACAGGAGAATTTCATTTCTTCAAAAATTTTCAGAAAATCACGTTTTAAGGAAATCCCGCATCGTGCGAAATCATCTTCTTTTTCCTAAACAACATGTTGTAACTCGAAAAGCTTTGGTGTTTCGTGTATGTGCAAGCGTGGAGCCTCAAAAGAGAAGGCAAAGGATAGTTTTCTCTCGAAAGAATATGTAAGAATACCACGTTATAAGGAAATACAATTTTGCAGAGTAAAGACAAATAAGTATATATTGGAAACACTTTACGAGAAGAAATAACGCATCGTTCAAAATTACCTTGTATCTCCTAAACAACACGTTGTAACTTGAAAAGATTTGGTGTGACGTGTACGTCTAAAAGTGTAGCCTCAAAAGAGAACCCACAGGAGAATTTTATTTCATCAAAATTTGTCAGAAACCACGTTTTAAGGAAATCACGCATCGTGCGAAATTATCTTGTTTTTCCTAAACAACACGTTGTAACTCGAAAACCTTTGGTGTTGCGTGTATGTCTAAGCGTGTAGCCTCAAAAGAGAACTCACAGGAGAGTTTTCTCTCGAAAGAATATGTAAAAATACCACGTTATAAGGAAATACAGTGTTGCAGAGTAAAGACAAATAGTATTGGAAACACTTTAAGAGAAGAAATAATGCATCGTACAAAATTAGCTTGTATCTCCTAAACAACACATTGTAATTCGAAAAGATTTGGTGTGGCTCGTACCTCTACATGTGTAGCCTCAAAAGAAAATCCACAGGAGAACTTTCTTTCGTCAACATTTTTCAGACAACCACGTTTTATGGAAATCTCGCATCGTGCGAAATTATCTTGTTTATCCTAAACAGCACATTGTAACTCGAAAAGCTTTGGCGTTGTGTGTATGTCTAAGTGTGTAGCCTCTAAAGAGAATGCACAGTAGAGTTTTCTCTCGAAAGAATATGTAAGAATACCACGTTATAAGGAAATAAAGTGTTGCAGAGTAAAGACAAATACGTACATATTGGAAACACTTTACGAGAAGAAATAACGCATCATACAAAATTAGCTTGTATCTCCTAAACAACACGTGGTAACTCGAAAGGAATTGGTGTGGCGTGTACGTCTAAACATGTAGCCTCAAAAGAATACCCACTGAAGAATTTTCTTTCGTCAAAATTTTTCAGAAAACTACGTTTTAAGGAAATCCTGCATCGTGCGAAATTATCTTGTTTTTCATTAACAACACGTTGTAACTCGAAAAGGTTTGGTGTTGCCTCTTTGTCTAAGTGTGTAGCCGCAAAAGTGAAAGCACGGGATAGTTTTCTCTCGAAAGAATATGTAAGACTACCAAGTTATAAGGAAATACAGTGTTGCAGAGTAAAGACAAATATGTAAGTCTTGGAAACACTTTATGAGAATAATTAACACATCCTACAAAATTAGCTTGTATCTCCGAAACAACACGTTGTAACTCGAAAAGATTTGGTGTGGCATGTTCGTCTAAACGTGTAGCCTCAAAAGGGAACCCACAGGAGAATTTTCTTTCGTCAAAATTTTTCAGAAAACCACACTTCAAGGAAATCCCGCATCGTGCGAAATCATCTACTTTTTCCTAAACAACATGTTGTAACTCGAAAAGCTTTGGTGTTGCGTGTATGTGTAAGCGTGTAGCCTCAAAAGAGAAGGCACAGGAGAGTTTTTTCTTGAAAGATTATGTAAGAATACCACGTTATAAGGAAATACAATTTTGCAGAGTAAAGACAAATAAGTACATATTGGAAACCCTTTACGAGAAGAAATAACACATCGTACAAAATTAGCTTGTATCTCCTAAACAACACGTTGTAACTCGAAAAGATTTGGTGTGACATGTACGTCTAAAGGTGTAGCCTCAACAGAGAACCCACAAGAGAATTTTCTTTCATCAAAATTTGTCAGAAACCACGTTTTAAGGAAATCTCGCATCGTGCGAAATTATCTTGTTTTTCCTAAACAACACGTTGTAACTCGAAAAGCTTTGGTGTTGCGTGTGTGTCTAAGCGTGTAACCTCAAAAGAGAACGCACAGGATAGTTTTATCTCGAAAGAATATGTAATACCACGTTATAAGGAAATACAATGTTGCAGAGTAAAGACAAATACGTACTGGAAACACTTTACGAGACGAATTAACGCATCGAAAAAAATTAGCTTGTATCTCCTAAACAACACATTGTAACTCGTAAAGATTTGGTATGGCATGTACGTCTAAACGTGTAGCCTCGAAAGAGAACCCACAGGAGAATTTTCTTTCTTCAAAATTTTTCAGAAAACCACGTTTTAAGGAAATCCCGCATCATGCGAAATCATCTTCTTTTTCCTAAATAACATGTTGTAACTCGAAAAGCTTTGGTGTTGCGTGTATGTGTAAGTGAGGAGCCTCAAAAGAGAAGGCACAGGAAAGTTTTCTCTCGAAAGAATATGCAAGAATACCACGTTATAAGGAAATACAATTTTGCAGAGTAAAGACAAATAAGTACTTATTGGAAACACTTTATGAGAAGAAATAACGCATCGTATAAAATTAGCTTGTATCTCCTAAACAACACGTTGTAACTTGAAAAGATTTGGTGTGACGTGTATGTCTCAACGTGTAGCCTCAAAAGGGAACCCATGAAGATCCAGAAATGAAACCACACATCTATGGCCACTTGATCCTTGACAAAGAGGCTGAAAACATCCAATGGAAAAAAGATAGCCTTTTCAACAAATGGTGCTGGTTCAACTGGAGGTCAGCATGCAGAAGAATGCGAATTGATCCATCCTTGTCTCCTTGTACTAAGCTCAAATCCAAATGGATCAAGGACCTCCACATAAAGCCAGACACTCTGAAGCTAATAGAAAAGAAACTGGGGAAGACCGCTGAGGACATTGGTACAGGGAGAAAGTTTCTGAACAGAACACCAATAGCGTATGCTCTAAGAGCAAGAATTGACAAATGGGACCTCATAAAGTTACAAAGATTCTGTAAGGCAAAGGACACCATCAAGAGGACAAATCGGCAACCAACAAATTGGGAAAAGATCTTCACCAATCCTACATCAGATAGAGGGCTAATATCCAATATATATAAAGAACTCAAGAAGTTAGACTCCAGAAAACCGAACAATCCAATTAAAAAATGGGGTACAGAGTTAAACAAAGAATTCACACCTGAAGAACTTCGGATGGCGGAAAAGCATCTTAAAAAATGCTCAACTTCATTAGTCATTAGGGAAATGCAAATCAAAACAACCCTGAGATTTCATCTTACACCAGTCAGAATGGCTAAGATTAAAAATTCAGGAGACAGCAGGTGTTGGAGAGGGTGTGGAGAAAGAGGAACACTCCTCCACTGCTGGTGGGACTGCAAATTGGTACAACCACTCTGGAAATCAGTCTGGCGGTTCCTCCGAAAACTGGGCACCTCACTTCCAGAAGATCCTGCTATACCACTCCTGGGCATATACCCAGAGGATTCCCCACCATATAATAAGGATACATGCTCTACTATGTTCATAGCAGCCCTATTTATAATTGCCAGATGCTGGAAAGAACCCAGGTATCCCTCAACAGAAGAGAGGATACAAAAAATGTGGTATATCTACACAATGGAGTACTATTCAGCCATTAGAAACAATGAATTCATGAAATTCTTAGGCAAATGGATGGAGCTAGAGAACATCATACTAAGTGAGGTAACCCAGACTCAAAAGGTGAATCATGGTATGCACTCACTATTATGTGGTTATTAACCTAGAAAACTGGAATACCGAAAACATAATCCACACATCAAATGAGGTACAAGGAGAAAGGAGGACTGGCCCCTGGTTCTGGAGAGACTCAGTGAAACAGTATTCAACAAAACCAGAACAGGGAAGTGGGAAGGGGTAGGTGGGAGGACAGGGAAAGAGAAGGGGACTTAAGGGACTTTCGGGGAGTGGGGGGCTAGAAAAGGGGAAATCATTTGAAATGTAAATAAATTATATCGAATAAAAAAAAAGAAAAAAAAAAGAGAACCCACAGGAGAACTTTCTTTCGTCAATTTTTTTCAGAAAACCACGTTTTATGGAAATCTCGCATCGTGCGAAATTATCTTGTTTTTCCTAAACAACACGTTGTAACTCGAAAAGCTTTGGCGTTGCGTGTATGTCTAAGCGTGTAGCCCAAAAGAGAATGCACAGGAGAGTTTTCCCTCGAAAGAATATGTAAGAATACCACGTTATAAGGAAATACAGTGTTGCAGAGTAAAGACAATTAAGTACATATTGGAAACACTTTACGAGAAGAAATAACGCATCGTACAAAATTAACTTGTATCTCCTAAACAACACGTTGTAACTCGAAAAGCTTTGGTGTTGCGTGTATGTCTAAGCGTGTAGCCTCAAAATAGAACTCACAGGAGAGTTTTCTCTTGAAAGAATATGTAAGAATACCACATTATAAGGAAATACAGTGTTGTAGAGTAAAGACAAATACTTATGTATTGGAAACACTTTACAAGAAGAAATAACGCATCGTAAAAAATTTGCTTGTATCTCCTAAACAACAAGTTGTAACTCAAAAAGATTTGGTGTGGCATGTACATCTAAACCTGTAGCCTCAAAAGACAATGCACAGGAAAACTTTCATTCGTCAAAATTTGTCAGAAAACCACGTTTTAAGGATATCTGCATCGTGCAAAATTATCTTGTTTTTCCTAAACAACACGTTGTAACTCGAAAAGCTTTGGTGTTGCGTGTATGTGTGACCATGTCGCCTCTAAAGAGAATGCACAGGAAAGTTTTCTCTCGCAAGAACATGTAAGAATTGAACATTATAAGGAAATACAGTGTTGCAGAGTAAAGACAAATACGTAAGTTTGGAAACACTTTACGAGAAGAAATAAAGCATCGTACAAAATTAGCTTGTATCTCCTAAACAACACGTTGTAACTCGATAGGATTCGGTGTGGCGTGTACCTCTAAACGTGTAGCGTCAAAAGAGTACCCACAGGAGAATTTTCTTTCGTCAAAATTTGTCAGAACACCACGTTTTAAGGAAATCCTGCATCGTGCGAAATTATCTTGTTTTTCATAAACAACACATTGTAACTCGAAAAGCTTTGATGTTGCCTGTATGTCTAAGTGTGTAGCCTCAAAAGGGAACGCACAGGATAGTTTTCTATCGAAAGAATATGTAAGAATACCACGTTATAAGGATATACAATGTTGCAGAGTAAAGACAAATACGTATGTGTTGGAAACACTTTACGAGAAGAATAAACACATCGTAAAAAATTAGCTTGTATCTCCTAAACAACACGTTGTAACTCGACAAGATTTGGTGTGGCATGTACGTCTAAACGTGTAGCCTCAAAAGAGAACCCACAGGAGAATTTTCTTTTGTCAAAATTTTTCAGAAAACGACGTTTTAAGGAAATCCCGCATCATGCGAAATCATCTTCTTTTTCCTAAACAACATGTTGTAACTCGAAAAGCTTTGGTGTTGCGTGTATGTGTAAGTGTGGAGCCTCAAAAGAGAAAGCACAGGAGAGTTTTCTCTCGAAAGAATATGCAAGAATACCACGTTATAAGGAAATACAATTTTGCAGAGTAAAGAAAATAAGTACTTATTGGAAACACTTTATGAGAAGAAATAACGCATCATACAAAATTAGCTTGTATCTCCTAAACAACACGTTGTAACTTGAAAAGATTTGGTGTGACATGTATGTCTCAACGTGTAGCCTCAAAAGAGAACCCACAGGAGAACTTTCTTTCGTCAAATTTTTTCAGAAAACCACGTTTTAAGGAAATCCCGCATCATGCGAAATTATCTTGTTTTTCCTAAAAAACACGTTGTAACTCGAAAAGCTTTGGCGTTGCGTGTATGTCTAAGCGTGTAGCCCAAAAGAGAATGCACAGGAGAGTTTTCCCTCGAAAGAATATGTAAGAATACCACGTTATAAGGAAATACAGTGTTGCAGAGTAAAGACAATAAAGTACATATTGGAAACACTTTATGAGAAGAAATAACGCATCGTATAATATTAACTTGTATCTCCTAAACAACACGTTGTAACTCGAAAAGCTTTGGTGTTGCGTGTATCTCTAAGCGTGTAGCCTCAAAAGAGAACTCACAGGAGAGTTTTCTCTTGAAAGAATATGTAAGAATACCACGTTATAAGGAAATACAGTGTTGTAGAGTAAAGACAAATACTTATGTATTGGAAACACTTTACAAGAAGAAATAACGCATCGTAAAAAATTTGCTTGTATCTCCTAAACAACAGGTTGTACCTCAAAAAAATTTGGTGTGGCATGTATGTCTAAACCTGTAGCCTCAAAAGACAATGCACAGGAGAACTTTCTTTCGTCAAAATTTGTCAGAAAACCACGTTTTAAGGATATCTGCATCGTGCAAAATTATCTTGTTTTTCCTAAACAACATGTTGTAACTCGAAAAGCTTTGGTGTTGCGTGTATGTGTGAGCATGTAGCCTCTAAAGAGAATGCACAGGAAAGTTTTCTCTCGGAAGAACATGTAAGAATTCAACATTATAAGGAAATACAGTGTTGCAGAGTAAAGACAAATACGTAAGTTTGGAAACACTTTACGAGAAGAAATAAAGCATCGTACAAAATTAGCTTGTATCTCCTAAACAACACGTAGTAACTCGATAGGATTTGGTGTGGCGTGTACCTCTAAACGTGTAGCGTCAAAAGAGTACCCACAGGAGAATTTTCTTTCGTCAAAATTTGTCAGAACACCACGTTTTAAGGAAATCCCGCATCGTGTGAAATTATCTTGTTTTTCATAAACAACACGTTGTAACTCGAAAAGCTTTGATGTTGCCTGTATGTCTAAGTGTGTAGCCTCAAAAGGGAACGCACAGGATAGTTTTCTATCGAAAGAATATGTAAGAATACCACGTTATAAGGATATACAATGTTGCAGAGTAAAGACAAATACGTATATGTTGGAAACACTTTACGAGAAGAATAAACACATGGTAAAAAATTAGCTTGTATCTCCTAAACAACACGTTGTAACTCAACAAGATTTGGTGTGGCATGTACGTCTAAACGTGTAGCCTCAAAAGAGAACCCACAGGAGAATTTTCTTTTGTCAATATTTTTCAGAAAACCACGTTTTAAGGAAATCCCGCATCATGCGAAATCATCTTCTTTTTCCTAAACAACATGTTGTAACTCGAAAAGCTTTGGTGTTGCGTGTATGTGTAAGTGTGGAGCCTCAAAAGAGAAGTCACAGGAGAGTTTTCTCTCGAAAGAATATGCAAGAATACCACGTTATAATGAAATACAATTTTGCAGAGTGAAGACAAATAAGTACTTATTGGAAACACTTTATGAGAAAAAATAACGCATCGTAAAAAATTAGCTTGTACCTCCTAAACAACACGTTGTAACTCGAAAAGATTTGGTGTGACGTGTACGTCTAAACATGTAGCCTCAAAAGAGAACCCACAGGAGAACTTTCTTTCGTCAAAATTTTTCAGAAAACCACGTTTTATGGAAATCTCGCATCGTGCGAAATTATCTTGTTTTTCCTAAACAACACGTTGTAACTCGAAAAGCTTTGGCGTTGTGTGTATGTCTAGGTGTAGCCCAAAAGAGAACGCACCGGAGAGTTTTCCCTCGAAAGAATATGTAAGAATACCACGTTATAAGGAAATACAGTGTTGCAGAGTAAAGACAATTAATTACGTATTGGACACACTTTACAAGAAGAAATAACGCATCGAAAAAAATTTGCTTGGATCTCCTAAACAACAAGTTGTAACTCGAAAAGATTTGGTGTGGCGTGTACGTCTAAACCTGTAGCCTCAAAAGACAATGCACAGGAGAACTTTCTTTAGTCAAAATTTGTCAGAAAACCACGTTTTAATGATATCCCGCATCGTGCAAAATTATCTTGTTTTTCCTAAACAACACGTTGTAACTCGAAAAGCTTTGGTGTTGCGTGTATATCTAAGCGTGTAGCTTCTAAAGAGAATGCACAGGAGAGTTTTCTCTCGAAAGAACATGTAAGAATACAATGTTATAAGGAAATACAGTGTTGCAGAGTAAAGACAAATATGTACATATTGGAAACTCTTTACAAGAAGAAATAACGCATCGTAGAAAATTAGCTTTTATCTCCTAAACAACACGTGGTAATTCGAAAGGATTTGGTGTGGCGTGCACGTCTAAACGTGTAGCCTCAAAAGAGAACCCACAGGAGAATTTTCTTTAGTCAAAATTTGTCAGAACACCAAGTTTTAAGGAAATCCCGCATCGTGCGAAATTATCTTGTTTTTCATAAACAACACGTTGTAACTTGAAAAGCTTTGGTGTTGCCTGTATGTCTAAGTGTGTAGCCTCAAAAGGGAAGGCACAGGATAGTTTTCTCTCGAAAGAATGTGTAAGAATACCACGTTATAAGGAAATACAGTGTTGCAGAGTAAAGACAAATACGTACGTATTGGAAACACTTTAGGAGAAGAAATAAAGCATCGTACAAAATTAGCTTGTATCTCCTAAACAACACGTGGCAACTCGAAAGGATTAGGTGTGGCGTGCACATCTAAACGTGAAGCTTCAAAAGAGAACCAACAGAATAATTTTCGTTCATCAAAATTTGTCAGAAGACCATGTTTTAAGGAAATCAGGCATCGTGCGAAATTATCTTGTTTTTTATAAACAACACGTTGTAACTCAAAAAGCTTTGGTGTTGCCAGTATGTCTAAGTGTTTAGCCTCAAAAGGGAATGCACAGAATAGTTTTCTCTCGAAAGAATATGTAAGAATACCACGTTATAAGGAAATACAGTGTTGCATAGTAAAGACAAATACGTACGTATTGGAAACACTTTACGAGAATTAACGCATTATAAAAAAATTAGCTTGTATGTCCTAAACAACACGTTGTAACTCGAAAAGATTTGGTGTGACGTGTACGTCTAAATATGTAGCCTCAAAAGAGAACCCACAGGAGAATTTTCTTTCGTCAAATTTTTTCAGAAAACCAGGTTTTTAGGAAATACCGCATCGTGCGAAATCATCTTCTTTTTCCTAATCAACATGTTGTAACTCGAAAAGCTTTGGTGTTGCGTGTTTGTCTAATCGTGTAGCCTCAAAAGAGAATGCACCGGAGAATTATCCCTCGAAAGAATATGTAAGAATACCATGTTATAAGGAAATACAGTGTTGCAGAGTATAGACAAATATGTATGTATGGGAAACACTTTATGCGAAGAAATAGTGCATCGTACAATATTTGCTTGTATCTCATAAACAACACGTTGTATCTCAAAATTATTTGGTGTGGCTCGTACGGCTACACGTGTAGCCTCAAAAGAGAACCCACAGGAGAACTTTCTTTCGTCAAAATTTGTCAGAAAACCACGTTTTAAGGAAATCCCGCATCGTGCAAAATTATCTTGTTTTTCCTAAACAACACGTTGTAACTCGAAAAGCTTTGGTGTTGCGTGTATGTCTGAGCATGTAGCCTCTAAAGAGAATGCACAGGAGAGTTTTCTCTCGAAAGAACATGTAAGAATACAACGTTATAAGGAAATACAGTGTTGCAGAGTAAAGACAAATACATACGTATTGGAACCACTTTATGAAAAGAAATAACGCATCATACAAAATTAGCTTGTATCTCTTAAACAACACGTGGTAACTCGAAAGGATTTGGTGTGGCGTGCACGTCTAAACGTGTAGCCTCAAAAGAGAAGCCACAGGAGAATTTTCTTTCGTCAAAATTTGTCAGAAAACCACGTTTTAAGGAAATCCCGCATCGTGCAAAATTATCTTGTTTTCCATAAACAACACGTTGTAACTCGAAAAGCTTTGGTGTTGCCTGTATGTCTAAGTGTGTAGCCTCAAAAGGGAACGCACAGGATAGTTTTCCCTCGAAGGAATATGTAAGAATACCACGTTATAAGGAAATATAATGTTGCAGTGTAAAGACAAACATGTACTTATTGGAAACACTTTACGAGAAGAATTAACGCATCGTAAAAAATTAGCTTATATCTCCTAAACAACACGTTGTAATTCGAAAAGATTTGGTGTGGCTCGTACCTCTACACGAGTAGCCACAAAATAGAACCCACAGGAGAACTTTCTTTCGTCAAAATTTTTCAGAAAACCACGTTTTATGGAAATCTCGCATCGTGCTAAATTATCTTGTTTTTCCTAAACAACACATTGTAACTCTAAAAGCTTTGGCGTAGCGTGTTTGTCTAAGCGTGTCCCCTCAAAAGAGAACGCACAGGAGAGTTTTCCCTCGAAATAATATGTAAGAATACTATGTTATAAGGAAATACAGTGTTGCAGATTAAAGACAAATAAGTACGTATTGGAAACACTTTACGAGAAGAAATAATGCATCGTACAAAATTAGCTTGTATCTCCTAAACAACACGTGGTAACTCGAAAGGATTTGGTGTGGCGTGTACGTCTAAACGTGTAGCCTCAAAGGAGAACCCACAGGAGAATTTTCTTTATTCAAAATTTTTCAGAAAACCACGTTTTAAGGAAATCCCGCATCGTGCGAAATCATCTTCTTTTTCCTAAACAACATGTTGTAACTCGAAAAGCTATGGTGTTGCGTGTATGTGTAAGCGTGGAGCCTCAAAAGAGAAGGCACTGGAGAGTATTCTCTCGAAAGAATATGTAAGAATTCCACGTTATAAGGAAATACAATTTTGCAGATAAAGACCAATAAGTACATATTGGAAACACTTTACGAGAAGAAATAATGCATCTTACAAAATTATCTTGTATCTCCTAAACAACACGTTGTAACTCAAAAAGATTTGGTGTGACGTGTACGTCTAAAAGTGTAGCCTCAAACGAGAACCCACAGGAGAATTTTCTTTCATCAAAATTTGTCAGAAACCACGTTTTAAGGAAGTGTCGCATCGTGCGAAATTATCTTGTTTTTCCTAAACAACACGTTGTAACTCGAAAAGCTTTGGTGTTGCGTGTATGTCTACGCGTGTAGCCTCAAAAGAGAACGCACAGGAGAGTTTTCTCTCGAAAGAATATGTAAGAATACTACGTTATAAGGAAATACAGTGTTGCAGAGTAAAGACAACTACGTACGTATTGGAAACACTTTAAGAGAAGAAATATCGCATCCTAGAAAATTAGCTTGTATCTCCTAAACAACACGTAGTAACTCGAAAAGATTTGGTGTGGCTCGTACCTCTACACGTGCAGCCTCAATAGAGAACCCACAGGAGAACTTTGTTTTGTCAAAATTTTTCAGAAATCCACGTTTAATGGAAATCTCGTATCGTGCGAAATTATCTTGTTTTTCCTAAACAACACGTTGTGACTCCAAAAGCTTTGGCGTTGCGTGTTTGTCTAAGCGTGTAACCTCAAAAGAGAATGCACAGGATTGTTTTCCCTCGAAAGAATATGTAAGAATACCACGTTATAAGGAAATACAGTGTTGCAGAGTAAAGACAAATAATTACGTATCGGAAACACTATATGAGAAGAAATAACGCATTGTACAATATTTGCTTGTATCTCCTAAACAACACGTTGTAACTCAAAAATATTTCGTGTGGCTCGTATGTCTACACGTTTAGCCTCAAAAGAGAACACACAGGAGAACTTTCTTTCTTCAAAATTTGTCAGAAAACCACGTTTTAAGGAAATCCCGCATCGTGCAAAATTATCTTGTTTTTCCTAAACAACACGTTGTAACTCGAAAAGCTTTGGTGTTGCGTGTATGTCTGAGCATGTAGCCTCTAAAGAGAATGCACAGGAGAGTTTTCTCTCGAAAGAACATGAAAGAATACAACGTTATAAGGAAATACAGTGTTGCAGAGTAAAGACAAATACGTACATATTGGAAACACTTTACGAGAAGAAATAACGCATCATACAAAATTAGCTTGTATCTCCTAAACAACACGTGGTAACTCGAAAGGATTTGGTGTGGCGTGTACATCTAAACGTGTAGCCTCAACAGAGAACCCACAGGAGAATTTTCTTTCGTCAAAATTTGTCAGAAAACCACGTTTTATGGAAATCTCGCATCATGCCAAATTATCTTGTTTTTCCTAAACAACACATTGTAACTCGAAAAACTTTGGCGTTGCATGTTTGTCTAAGCGTGTAGCCTCAAAAGAGAACGCACAGGAGAGTTTTTCCTCGAAATAATATGTAAGAATACCACGTTATAAGGAAATACAGTGTTGCAGAGTAAAGACAAATAAGTACGTATCGGAAACACTTTACAAGAAGAAATAACGCATCGTACAAAATTAGCTTGTATCTCCTAAACAACATGTGGTAACTCGAAAGGATTTGGTGTGGCATGTACGTCTAAATGTGTAGCCTCAAAAGAGAACCCACAGGAGAATTTTCTTACTTCAAAATTTTTCAGAACACCTCGTTTTAAGGAAATGCCACATCGTGCGAAATCATCTTCTTGTTCCTAAACAACATGTTGTAACTCGAAAAGCTTTGGTGTTGCGTGTATGTGTAAACGTGTAGCCTCAAAAGAGAAGGCACAGGAGAATTTTCTCTCGAAAGAAGATGTAAGAATATCACGTTATAAGGATATACAATTTTGCAGAGTAAAGACAAATAAGTACATATTGGAAACACTTTACGAGAAGAAATAACGCATCGTAAAAATTAGCTTGTATCTCCTAAACAACACGTTGTAACTCGAAAAGATTTTGTGTGACGTGTAAGTCTAAAAGTGTAGCCTCAAACGAGAACCGACAGGAGAATCTTCTTTCATCAAAATTTGTCAGAAACCACGTTTTAAGGAAATCTCACATCGTACGAAATTATCTTGTTTTTCCTAAACAACACGTTGTAACTCGAAAAGCTTTTGTGTTGCGTGTATGTGTAAGCGTGTAGCCTCAAAAGAGAAGGCACAGGAGAATTTTCTCTCGAAAGAAGATGTAAGAATATCACGTTATAAGGAAATACAATTTTGCAGAGTAAAGACAAATAAGTACATATTGGAAACACTTTACGAGAAGAAATAACGCATCGTACAAAATTAGCTTGTATCTCCTAAACAACACGTTGTAACTCGAAAAGATTTGGTGTGACGTGTAAGTCTAAAAGTGTAGCCTCAAACGAGAACCCACAGGAGAATCTTCTTTCATCAAAATTTGTCAGAAACCATGTTTTAAGGAAATCTCACATCGTACGAAATTATCTTGTTTTTCCTAAACAACACGTTGTAACTCGAAAAGCTTTTGTGTTGCGTGTATGTGTCAGCGTGTAGCCTCAAAAGAGAAGGCACAGGAGAATTTTCTCTCAAAAGAAGGTGTAAGAATATCACGTTATAAGGAAATACAATTTTGCAGAGTAAAGACAAATAAGTACATATTGGAAACACTTTACGAGAAGAAATAATGCATCGTACAAAATTAGCTTGTATCTCCTAAACAACACGTTGTAACTGGAAAAGATTTGGTTTGATGTGTAAGTCTAAAAGTGTAGCCTCAAACGAGAACCCACAGGAGAATCTTCTTTCATCAAAATTTGTCAGAAACCAAGTTTTAAGGAAATCTCGCATCGTACGAAATTATCTTGTTTTTCCTAAACAACACGTTGTAACTCGAAAAGCTTTGGTGTTGCGTGTATGTCTAAGCCTGTAGCCTCAAAAGAGAGCACACAGGAGAGTTTTCGCTCGAAAGAATATGTAAGAATACCACGTTATAAGGAAATACAGTGTTGCAGAGTAAAGACAAATACAATTGGAAACACTTTAAGAGAAGAAATAAGGCAACGTAAAAAATTAGCTTCTATCTCCTAAACAACAAGTTGTAACTCGAAAAGATTTGGTGTGACTCGTACCTCTACACATGTAGTCTCAAAAGAGAACCCACAGGAGAACTTTGTTTCGTCAAAATTTTTCAGAAAACCACGTTTTATGGAAATCTCGCATCCTGTGAAATTATCTTGTTTTTCCTAAACAACACATTGTAACTCGAAAAGCTTTGGCGTTGCGTGTATGTCTAAGCGTATGGCCTCTAAAGAGAACGCACAGGAGAGTTTTCTCTTGAAAGAATATGTAAGAATACAACGTTATAAGGAAATACAGTGTTGCAGAGTAAAGACAAATATGTACTTATTGGAAACACTTTACGAGAAGAAATAACGAATCATACAAAATTAGCTTGTATCTCCTAAACAACACGTGGTAAATCGAAAGGATTTGGTGTGGCGTGTACGTCTAAACGTGAAGCCTCAAAAGAGAACCCACTGAAGAATTATCTTTCGTCAAAATGTTTCAGAAAACTACGTTTTAAGGAAATCCCGCATCGTGCGAAATTATCTTGTTTTTCATAAACAACACGTTGTAACTCGAAAAGCTTTGGTGTTGCCTGTATGTCTAAGTGTGTAGCCTAAAAAGGGAACGCACAGGATAGTTTTCTCTCGTAAGAATATATAAGAATACCACGTTATAAGGAAATACAGTGTTGCAGAGTAAAGACAAGTACTTACATATTGGAAACACTTTACGAGAAGAAGTAACGCATCTTACAAAATTATGCTTGTATCTCCGAAACAACATGTTGTAATTCGAAAAGATTTGGTGTGGCATGTACGTCTAAACGTGTAGCCTCAAAAGAGAACCCACAGGAGAATTTTCTTTCGACAAAATTTTTCAGAAAACCTCGTTTTAAGGAAATCCTGCATCGTGCGAAATCATCTTCTTTTTCCTAAACAACATGTTGTAACTCGAAAAGATTTGGTGTTGCGTGTATGGGTAAGCATGGATCCTCAAAAGAGAAGGCACAGGAGAGTTTTCTCTCGAAAGAATATTTAAGAATACCACGTTATAAGGAAATACAATTTTGCAGAGTAAAGACAAATAAGTACATATTGGAAACACTTTACGAGAAGAAATAACTCATCATACAAAATTAGCTTGTATCTCCTAACAACACCTTGTAACTCGAAAAGATTTGGTGTGAGGTGTACGTTTAAACGTGTAGCCTCAAAAGAGAACCCACAGGAGAACTTTCTTTCATCAAAATTTGTCGGAAACCACGTTTTAAGGAAATCTCGCATCCTGCGATATTATCTTGTTTTTCCTAAACAACACGTTGTAACTCGAAAAGCTTTGGTGTTGCGTGTGTGTCTAAGCGTGTAACCTCAAAAGAGAACGCACAGGATAGTTTTATCTCGAAAGAATATGTAAGAATACCACGTTATAAGGAAATACAGTGTAGCAGAGTAAAGACAAATACGTACGTACTGGAAACACTTTATGAGAGAAATAACTCATCTTGCAAAATTAGCTTGTAGGTCCTAAACAACATGTTGTAACTCGAAAAGATTTGGTGTGGCGTGTACGTCTAAACGTGTATCCTCAAAAGAGAACCCACAGGAGAGTTTTCTTTCGTCAAAATTTGTCAGAAAACCACGTTTTAAGGAAATTCCGCATCGTGCGAAATTATCTTGTTTTCCTAAACAACACGTTGTAACTCGAAAAGCTTTGGTGTTGCATGTATGTCTAAGTGTGTAGCCTCTAAAGGGAATGCAAGGAGAGTTTTCTTTCGAAAGAATATGTAAGAATACCACGTTATAAGGAAATACAGTGTTGCAGAGTAAAGACAAATACGTACATATTGTAAACACTTTAAGAGAAGAAATAAAAATTCGTACAAAATTATCTCCTAACAACACCTTGTAACTCGAAAAGATTTGGTGTGAGGTGTACGTTTAAACGTGTAGCCTCAAAAGAGAACCCACAGGAGAACTTTCTTTCATCAAAATTTGTCGGAAACCACGTTTTAAGGAAATCTCACATCCTGCGATATTATCTTGTTTTTCCTAAACAACACGTTGTAACTCGAAAAGCTTTGGTGTTGCATGTATGTCTAAGCTTGTATCCTCAAAAGAGAACGAACAGGAGAGTTTTCTCTCGAAAGAATATGTAAGAATACCACGTTATAAGGAAATACAGTGTTGCAGAGTAAAGACAAATACGTACCTATTGGAAACTCTTTAAGAGAAGTAAGTTACAACGTGTTGTTTAGGAACTAGAAGCTAATTTTGTAAGATGCGTTATTTCTTCTCTAAAGTGTTTCCAATACGTACGTATTTGCCTTTAGTCTGCAACACTGTATTTCCTTATAACGTGGTATTCTTATATCTTCTTTCGAGAGAAAACTCTCCTGTGTGTCCTCTTTTGAGGCTACACACTTAGACATACACGCAACACCAAAGCTTTTCGCATTAAAACGTGTTGTTTAGGAAAAACAAGATAATTTCGCACGATTAGGAATTTCCTTAATACGTGGTTTTCTGACAAATTTTGACCAAAGAAAATTCTACTATGGGTTCTCTTTTGAGACTACACGTTTAGACGTACAGGCCACACCAAATCTTTTTAAGTTACAACGTGTTGGTTAGGAGATACAAGCTAATTTTGTACGATGCGTTATTTCTTCTCGTAAAGTTTTTCCAATAAGTAAGTATTTGTCTTTACTCAGCAACACTGTATTTCCTTATAACATGGTATTCTTACATATTTTTTCGAGAGAAAACTCTCCTGTGCATTCCCATTTGAGGCTACATGCTTAGACATACAAGCAACAGCAAAGCTTTTCGAGTTACAACGTGTTGTTTAGGAAGAACAAGATAATTTCTCACGATGCGGGATTTCCATAAAACGTGGTTTTCTGACAAATTTTGAAGAAAGAAAATTGTCCTGTGGGTTCTCTTTTGAGGCTACACGTTTAGACATACACGCGACACCAAATCTTTTTGAGTTCCAACTTGTTGTTTAGGAGATACAAGCTAATTTTTTTACGATGCGTTATTTCGTCTCGTAATGTTTAAGTGTTTCCAATACGTATGTATTTGCCTTTATTCTGCAACACTGTATTTCCTTATAATGTGGTATTCCTACATATGCTTTCGGGAGAAAACTCCCCTGTGCATTCTCTTTTGAGGCTACACCTTAGACGTACACGCCACACCAAATCTTTTTGAGTTACAACTTGTTGTTTAGGAGATACAAGCTAATTTTTTAAAGATGAATTATTTATTCTCGTAAAGTTTAAGTGTTTCCAATACGTATGTATTTGCCTCTACTCTGCAACACTGTATTTCCTTATAACGTGATATTCTTACATATTCTTTCGAGAGAAAACTCTCCTGTGCGTTCTCTTTGGAGGCTACACGCTTAGACATTCACGCAACACCAAAGCTTTTCGAGTTACAACGTGTTGTTTAAGAAAAACAAGATAATTTCGCATGATGCGGGATTTCCATAAAACGTGGTTTTCTGACAAATTTTGACGAAAGAAAATTCTTCTGTGGGTTCTTTTTTGAGGCTGCATGTTTAGACGTACACGCCACACCAAATCCTTTACTCTGCAACACTGTATTCCCTTATAACGTGGTATTCTTACATATTCTTTCGAGAGAAAACTCTCCTGTGCGTTCTCTTTTGAGGCTACACGCTTAGACATACACGCAACACCAAAGCTTTTTGAGTTGCAACATGTTGTTTACAATAAGTACATATTTGTCTATACTCTGCAACACTGTATTTCCTAATAACGTGGTATTCTCACATATTCTTTCGAGAGAAAACTATCCTGTGCGTTCTCTTTGGAGGCTACACGCTTAGTGTTTCCAATAAGTATGTATTTGTCTTTACTCTGCAACATTGTATTTCCTTATAACGTGGTATTCCTACATATTCTTACGGGAGAAAACTCTCCTGTACGTTCTCTTTTGAGGCTACACCCTTAGACATATATGCAACATCAAAGCTTTTCGAGTTACAACATGTTGTTTAGGAAAAACAAGATAATTTCGCACGATGCAGGATTTCCTTAAAACGTGGTTTTCTGACAAATTTTGACGAAAGAAAACCCTCCTGTGGGTTCTCATTTGAGGCTACATGTTTAGTCGTACACGCCACAACAAATCTTTTCGAGTTGCAACGTGTTGTTTAGGAGATACAAGCTAATTTTGCATGATGCGTTATTTCTTCTCGTAAAGTGTTTCCAATAAGTACATATTTGTCTATACTCTGCAACACTGTATTTCCTTATAACGTGGTATTCTTACATATTCTTTCGAGAGAAAACTATCCTGTGCGTTCTCTTTCGAGGCTACACGCTTAGACATACACGCACCACCAAAGCTTTTCGAGTTACAACGTGTTGATTAGGAAAAACAGGATAATTTCGCACGATGCGGGATTTCCTTAAAATGTGGTTTTCTGACGAATTTTTACGTAAGAAAATTCTCCTGTGGGTTCTCTTTTGAGGCTACACATTTAGACGTGCACGCCACACCAAATCTTTTTGAGTTACCACGTGTTGTTTAGGAGATACAAGCAAATTTTGTACCATGCATTATTTCTTCTCATAATATGTTTCCAATACGTATGTATTTGTCTTTACTCTGCAGCAATATATTTCCTTATAACGTGGTATTCTTACATATTCTTTCGAGAGAAAACTCTCCTGTGCATTCTCTTTTGAGGCTACACGCTTACACATACACCCAACACCAAAGCTTTTCGAGTTACAATGTTTTGTTTATGAAAAACAAGATAATTGTGCACGATGCGGGATTTCCTTAAAACGTGGTTTTCTGAAAATTTTGACGAAAGAAAATTCTCCTGTGGGTTCTCTTTTGAGGCTACATGTTTAGACGTACACGCCACACCAAATCTTTTCGAGTTACAACGTGTTGTTTAGGAGATACAAGCTAATTTTGTACGATGCGTTATTTCTTCTCCTAAAGTGTTTCCAATATGTACGTATTTGTCTTTACTCTACAACACTGTATTTCCTTATAACATGGTATTCGTACATATTCTTTCGAGAGAAAACTCTCCTGTGCATTCTCTTTTGAGGCTACACGCTTAGACATACACGCAACACCAAAGCATTTCGAGTTAGAACGTGTTGTTTAGGAAAAACAAGATAATTTCGCACGATGCGGGAATTCCTTAAAACGTGGTTTTCTGACAAATTTTGAGGAAATAAAATTCTCCTGTGGGTTTTCATTTGAGGCTAAACGTTTAGACGTACACGCCACACCAAATGTTTTCGAGTTACAACGTGTTCTTTAGGAGATACAAGCTAATTTTTTACGATGCTTTATATCTTCTTGTAAAGTTTAAGTGTTTCCGAAAGGAACGTATTTATCTTTAATTTGCCACAATGTATTTCCTTATAACGTGGTATTCTTACATACTCGTTCGAGAGAAATCTCTCCTGTGCGTTCTCTTTTGAGGCTACATGCTTAGACATACACGCAACACCAAAGATTTTCGAGTTACAATGTGTTGTTTAGGAAAAACAAGATAGTTTCGCATGATGCAGGATTTCCTTAATAAGTGGTTTTCTGACAAATTTTGACGAAAGAAAATTCTCCTGTGGGTTCTCTTTTGAGGCTACACGTTTAGACGTACATGCCACACCAAATCTTTTCGAGTTACAACGTGTTGTTTAGGAGATACAAACTAATTTTTTACGATGCGTTATTTCTTCTCATAGAGTGTTTCAAATACATATGTATTTGTCTTTACTCTGCAAAACTGTATTTCCTTATAATGTGGTATTCTTACATGTTCTTTCGAGAGAAAACTCTCCTGTGCGTTCTCTTTGGAGGCTACACGCTTAGACATACACGCAACATCAAAGCTTTTCGAGTTACAACGTGTTGTTTAGGAAAAACAAGATAATTACGCACGATGAGTGATTTCCTTAAAACATGGATTTCTGACAAATTTTACGAACAAAAATTCTCCTGTGGGTTCTCTTTTGAGGGTACACGTTTAGACGTACACACCACACCAAATCTTTTCTAGTTACAATGTGTTGTTTAGGAGATACAAGCTAATTTTGTACGATGCGTTATTTCTTCTCATAAAGTTTTTCCAATAAGTATTTGTCTTTACTCTGCAACACTGTATTTCCTTATAACGTGGTATTCTTACATATTTTTTCGAGAGAAAACTCTCCTGTGCGTTCTCATTTGAGGCTACACGCTGAGACATACACGCAACAGCAAAGCATTTCGAGTTACAACGTGTTGTTTAGGAAGAACAAGATAATTTCTCACGATGCGGGATTTCCTTAAAACGTGGTTTTCTGAAAAATTTTGACGAAAGAAAATTCTCCTGTGGGTTCTCTTTTGAGGCTAAACGTTTAGACGTACACGCCACACCAAATCTTTTTGAGTTGCAACTTTTTGTTTAGGAGATACAAGCTAATTTTTTTACAATGAATTATTTCTTCTCGTAAAGTTTAAGTGTTTCCAATACTTATGTATTTGCCTCTACTCTGCAACACTGTATTTCCTTATAACGTGGTATTCTTACATATTCTTTCGAGAGAAAAGTCTCCTGTGCGTTCTTTTTGGAGGCTACACACTTAGACATTCACGCAACACGAAAGTTTTCGAGGTACAACTTGTTGTTTAGGAAAAACAAGATAATTTCGCATGATGCGGGATTTCCTTAAAATGTGGTTTTCTGACAAATTTGACGAAAGAAAATTCTCCTGTGGGTTCTCTTTTGAGGATTCACGTTTAGACGTACACGCCACACCAAATCCTTTTGTGTTCTAACGTGTTGTTTAGGATATACAAGCTAATTTTGTACTATGTGTTATTTCTTCTAGTAAAGCTTAAGTGTTTCCAATATGTATGTATTTGTCTTTACTCTGCAACACTGTATTTCCTTATAACGTAGTATTCCTACTTTTCTTTCGGGAGAAAACTCTCCCGTGCGTTCTCTTTTGAGGCTACATGTTTAGACGTACACGCCACACCAAATCTTTTTGAGTTGCAACTTGTTGTTTAGGAGATACAAGCTAATTTTTTTACAATGAATTATTTCTTCTCGTAGAGTTTAAGTGTTTCCAATACGTATGTATTTGCCTCTACTCTGCAACACTGTATTTCCTTATAACGTGGTATTCTTACATATTCTTTCGAGAGAAAACTCTCCTGTGTGTTCTTTTTGGAGCCTACACACTTAGACATTCATGCAACACGAAAGCTTTTCGAGGTACAACGTGTTGTTTAGGAAAAACAAGATAATTTCGCATGATGCGGGATTTCCTTAAAACGTTGTTTTCTGACAAATTTGACGAACAAAAATTCTCCTGTGGGTTCTCTTTTGAGGATTCACGTTTAGACGTACACGCCACACCAAATCCTTTTGAGTTCTAACGTGTTGTTTAGGATATACAAGCTAATTTTGTACTATGTGTTATTTCTTCTCGTAAAGCTTAAGTGTTTCCAATATGTATGTATTTGTCTTTACTCTGCAACACTGTATTTCCTTATAACGTGGTATTCCTACATATTCTTTCGGGAGAAAACTCTCCTGTGCGTTCTCTTTTGAGGCTACACGCTTAGACATATACGCAACACCAAAGCTTTTCGAGTTACAACATGTTGTTTAGGAAAAACAAGATAATTTCGCAGGATGCAGGATTTCCTTAAAACGTGGTTTTCTGACAAATTTTGATGAAAGAAAACTCTCCTGTGGGTTCTCCATTGAGGGTACACGTTTAGTCGTTCACGCCACACCAAATCTTTTCGAGTTACAACGTGTTGTTTAGGAGATACAAGCTAAGTTTGCATGATGTGTTATTTCTTTTCGTAAAGTGTTTCCAATAAGTACATATTTGTCTACACTCTGCAACATTGTATTTCCTTATAACGTGGTATTCTTACATATTCTTTCGAGAGAAAACTATCCCTTGCGTTCTCTTTGGAGGCTACACGCTTAGACATACACGCACCACCAAAGCTTTTCGAGTTACAACGTGTTGATTAGAAAAAACAAGATAATTTCCCACGATGCGGGATTTCCTTAAAAAGTGGTTTTCTGACAAATTTTGACGTAAGAAAATTCTCCTGTGGGTTCTCTTTTGAGGCTACACATTTAGACGTGCACGCCACACCAAATCTTTTTGAGTTACCACGTGTTGTTTAGGAGATACAAGCAAATTTTGTACCATGCATTATTTCTTCTCATAATATGTTTCCAATACGTATGTATTTGTCTTTACTCTTTAGCAATATATTTCCTTTTAACTTGGTATTCTTACAAATTCTTTCGAGAGAAAACTCTCCTGTGCATTCTCTTTTGAGGCTACATGCTTACACATACACCCAACACCAAAGCTTTTTGAGTTACAATGTTTTGTTTATGAAAAACAAGATAATTGCGCACAATGCGGAATTTCCTTAAAACGTGGTTTTCTGACAAATTTTGACGAAAGAAAATTCTCCTGTGGGTTCTCTTTTGAGGCTACATGTTTAGACGTATACGCCACACCAAATCTTTTCGAGTTACAACGTGTTGTTTAGGAGATACAAGCTAATTTTGTACGATGCGTTATTTCTTCTCCTAAAGTGTTTCCAATATGTACGTATTTGTCTTTACTCTACAACACTGTATTTCCTTATAACATGGTATTCGTACATATTCTTTCGAGAGAAAACTCTCCTGTGCATTCTCTTTTGAGGCTACACGCTTAGACATACACGCAACACCAAAGCATTTCGAGTTAGAAAGTGTTGTTTAGGAAAAACAAGATAATTTCGCACGATGCGGGAATTCCTTAAAACGTGGTTTTCTGACAAATTTTGAGGAAATAAAATTCTCCTGTGGGTTTTCATTTGAGGCTAAACGTTTAGACGTACACGCCACACCAAATGTTTTCGAGTTACAACGTGTTCTTTAGGAGATACAAGCTAATTTTTTACGATGCTTTATATCTTCTTGTAAAGTTTAAGTGTTTCCAAAAGGAATGTATTTATCTTTAATTTGCCACAATGTATTTCCTTATAACGTGGTATTCTTACATACTCGTTCGAGAGAAATCTCTCCTGTGCGTTCTCTTTTGAGGCTACATGCTTAGACATACACGCAACACCAAAGATTTTCGAGTTACAATGTGTTGTTTAGGAAAAACAAGATAGTTTCGCATGATGCGGGATTTCCTTAATAAGTGGTTTTCTGACAAATTTTCACGAAAGAAAATTCTCCTGTGGGTTCTCTTTTGAGGCTACACGTTTAGACGTACATGCCACACCAAATCTTTTCGAGTTACAACGTGTTGTTTAGGAGATACAAACTAATTTTTTATGATGCGTTATTTCTTCTCATAGAGTGTTTCAAATACATATGTATTTGTCTTTACTCTGCAAAACTGTATTTCCTTATAATGTGGTATTCTTACATGTTCTTTCGAGAGAAAACTCTCCTGTGCGTTCTCTTTGGAGGCTACACGCTTAGACATACACGCAACATCAAAGCTTTTCGAGTTACAACGTGTTGTTTAGGAAAAACAAGATAATTATGCACGATGAGTGATTTCCTTAAAACATGGATTTCTGACAAATTTTACGAACAAAAATTCTCCTGTGGGTTCTCTTTTGAGGCTACACGTTTAGACGTACACACCACACCAAATCTTTTCGAGTTACAATGTGTTGTTTAGGAGATACAAGCTAATTTTGTACGATGCGTTATTTCTTCTCATAAAGTTTTTCCAATAAGAATTTGTCTTTACTCTGCAACACTGTATTTCCTTATAACGTGGTATTCTTACATATTTTTTCGAGAGAAAGCTCTCCTGTGCGTTCTCATTTGAGGCTACACGCTGAGACATACACGCAACAGCAAAGCTTTTCGAGTTACAACGTGTTGTTTAGGAAGAACAAGATAATTTCTCACGATGCGGGATTTCCTTAAAATGTGGTTTTCTGACAAATTTCGACGAAAGAAAATTCTCCTGTGGGTTCTCTTTTGAGGCTAAACGTTTAGACGTACATGCCACACCAAATCTTTTTGAGTTGCAACTTTTTGTTTAGGAGATACAAGCTAATTTTTTTACAATGAATTATTTCTTCTCTTAAAGTTTAAGTGTTTCCAATACGTATGTATTTGCCTCTACTCTGCAACACTGTATTTCCTTATAACGTGGTATTCTTACATATTCTTTCGAGAGAAAAGTCTCCTGTGCGTTCTTTTTGGAGGCTACACACTTAGACATTCACGCAACACGAAAGTTTTCGAGGTACAACGTGTTGTTTAGGAAAAACAAGATAATTTCGCATGATGCGGGATTTCCTTAAAATGTGGTTTTCTGACAAATTTGACGAAAGAAAATTCTCCTGTGGGTTCTCTTTTGAAGATTCACGTTTAGACGTACACGCCACACCAAATCCTTTTGTGTTCTAACGTGTTGTTTAGGATATACAAGCTAATTTTGTACTATGTGTTATTTCTTCTCGTAAAGCTTAAGTGTTTCCAATATGTATGTATTTGTCTTTACTCTGCAACACTGTATTTCCTTATAACGTAGTATTCCTACTTTTCTTTCGGGAGAAAACTCTCCCGTGCGTTCTCTTTTGAGGCTACACGTTTAGATGTACAGCCACAACAAATCTTTTTGAGTTACAACTTGTTGTTTATGAGATACAAGCTAATTTTTTAACGATGAATTATTTCTTCTCGTAAAGTTTAAGTGTTTCCAATATGTATATATTTGCCTCTACTCTGCAACACTGCATTTCCTTATAACGTGGTATTCTTACATATTCTTTCGAGAGAAAACTCTCCTGTGCGTTCTCTTTGGAGGCTACACGCTTAGACACTCACGCCACACCAAATCTTTTCGAGTTACAACGTGCTGTTTAGGAAAAACAAGATAATTTCGCATGATGCGGGATTCCCTTAAAACGTTGTTTTCTGAAAAGTGTTGACGAAAGAAAATTCTCCTGTTGGTTCTCGTTTGAGGCTACACATTTAGATGTACACGCCACACCAAATCCTATCGAGTTATAAACTGTTGTTTAGGATATAGAAGCTAATTTTGTACTATGTGTTATTTCTTCTCGTAAAGCTTAACTGTTTCCAATAAGTATGTATTTGTCTTTACTCTGCAACACTGTATTTCCTTATAACGTGGTATTCCTACATATTCTTTCGGGAGAAAACTCTCCTGTGCGTTCTCTTTTGAGTCTACACGCTTAGACATACACGCACCACCAAAGCTTTTCGAGTTACATGTTGTTTAGGAAAAACAAGATAATTTCGCACGATGCGGTATTTCCTTAAAACGTGGTTTTCTGACAAATATTGACGAAAGAAAACTCTCCTGTGGGTTCTCTTTTGAGGCTACACCTTTAGACATACACGCCACACCAAATCTTGTCGAGTTACAACGTGTTGTTTAGGAGATACAAGCTAATTTTGCATGATGCGTTATTTCTTCTCCTAAAGTGTTTCCAATAAGTACATATTTGTCTAAATTCTGCAACACTGTATTTCCTTATAACGTGGTATTCTTACATATTCTTTCGAGAGAAAACTCTCCTGTGTGTTCTCTTTGGAGGCTACACGCTTAGACATTCACGCAACACCAAAGCTTTTCGAGTTACAACGTGTTGTTTAGGAAAAACAAGATAATTTCGCATGATGCGGGATTCCCTTAAAACGTGGTTTTCTGAAAAGTGTTGACGAAAGAAAATTCTCCTGTGGGTTCTCTTTTGAGGCTACACGTTTAGATGTACACGCCACACCAAATCCTATCGAGTTATAACCTGTTGTTTAGGATATACAAGCTAATTTTGTACTATGTGTTATTTCTTCTCGTAAAGCTTAACTGTTTCCAATAAGTATGTATTTGTCTTTACTCTGCAACACTGTATTTCCTTATAACGTGGTATTCCTACAAATTCTTTCGGGAGAAAATTCCCCTGTGCGTTCTCTTTTGAGGCTACACTTTTAGACGTACACGCCACACCAAATCTTTTTGAGTTACAACTTGTTGTTTAGGAGATACAAGGTAATTTTTTTACGATGAATTATTTCTTCTCGTAAAGTTTAAGTGTTTCCAATACATATGTACTTGCCTCTACTTTGCCACACTGTATTTCCTTATAACGTGATATTCTTACATATTCTTTCGAGAGAAAACTCTCCTGTGCGTTCTCTTTGGAGGCTACACGCTTAGACATTCACCCAACACCAAAGCTTTTCGAGTTACAACGTGTTGTTTAGGAAAAACAAGATAATTTCGCATGATGCCGGATTTCCTTAAAACGTGGTTTTCTGACAAATTTTGACGAAAGAAAATTCTCCTGTGGGTTCTCTTTTGAGGCTACACGTTTAGTCGTACACGCCACAGCAAATCCTTTCGAGTTATAACGTGTTGTTTAGGATATACAAGCTAATTTTGTACTATGTGTTATTTCTTCTCGTAAAGCTTAAGTGTTTCCAATAAGTATGTATTTGTCTTTACTCTGCAACACTGTATTTCCTTATAACGTGGTATTCCTACATATTCTTTCGGAAGAAAACTCTCCTGTGCGTTCTCTCTTGAGGCTACACGCTTAGACATACACGCACCACCAAAGCTTTTCGAGTTACAACATGTTGTTTAGGATAAACAAGATAATTTCGCACGATGCGGTATTTCCTTAAAACGTGGTTATCTGACAAATTTTGACGAAAGAAAACTCTCCTGTGGGTTCTCTTTTGAGGCTACACGTTTAGACATACATGCCACACCAAATCTTGTCGAGGTACAACGTGTTGTTTAGGAGATAGAAGCTAATTTTACATGATGCGTTATTTCTTCTCCTAAAGTGTTTCCAATAAGTACATATTTGTCTATACTCTGCAACACTGTATTTCCTTATAACGTGGTATTCTTACATATTCTTTCGAGAGAAAACTATCCTGTGCGTTCTCTTTGGAGGCTACACGCTTAGACATACACCCACCACCAAAGCTTTTCGAGTTACAACGTGTTGATTAGGAAAAACAAGATAATTTCGCACGATGCGGGATTTCCTTAAAACGTGGTTTTCTGACAAATTTTGACGTAAGAAAATTCTCCTGTGGGTTCTCTTTTGAGGCTACACGTTTAGATGTACACACCACACCAAATATTTTTGAGTTACCACGTGTTGTTTAGGAGATACAAGCTAATTTTGTACCATGCGTTATTTCTTCTCTTAATGTGTTTCCAAAACGTATGTATTTGTCTTTACTCTGCAGCAATATGTTTCCTTATAACATGGTATTCTTACATATTCTTTCGAGAGAAAACTCTCCTGTGCATTCTCTTTTGAGGCTACATGCTTAGACATACACGCAACACCAAATCCTTTCGAGTTATAACGTGTTGTTTAGGATATACAAGCTAATTTTGTACTATGTTTTATTTCTTCTCGTAAAGTTTAAGTGTTTCCAATAAGTATTTATTTGTCTTTACTCTGCAACACTGTATTTCCTTATAAAGTGGTATTCCTACATATTCTTTCGGGAGAAAACTCTCCTGTGCGTTCTCTTTTGAGGCTACACGCTTAGACATATACGCAACACCAAAGCTTTTCGAGTTACAACATGTTGTTTAGGAAAAACAAGATAATTTCGCAGGATGCAGGATTTCCTTAAAACGTGGTTTTCTGACAAATTTTGACAAAAGAAAACTCTCCTGTGGGTTCTCCTTTGAGGCTACACGTTTAGTCGTTCACGCCACACCAAATCTTTTCGAGTTACAACGTGTTGTTTATGAGATACAAGCTAAGTTTGCATGATGCGTTATTTCTTTTCGTAAAGTGTTTCCAATAAGTACATATTTGTCTATACTCTGCAACACTGTATTTCCTTATAACGTGGTATTCTTACATATTCTTTCGAGAGAAAACTATCCCTTGGGTTCTCTTTGGAGGCTACACGCTTAGACATACACGCACCACCAAAGCTTTTCGAGTTACAACGTGTTGATTAGGAAAAACAAGATAATTTCCCACGATGCGGGATTTCCTTAAAAAGTGGTTTTCTGACAAATTTTGACGTAAGAAAATTCTCCTGTGGGTTCTCTTTTGATGCTACACATTTAGACGTGCACGCCACACCAAATCTTTTTGAGTTACCACGTGTTGTTTAGGAGATACAAGCAAATTTTGTACCATGCATTATTTCTTCTCATAATATGTTTCCAATACGTATGTATTTGTCTTTACTCTGCAGCAATATATTTCCTTATAACGTGGTATTCTTACATATTCTTTCGAGAGAAAACTCTCCTGTGCATTCTCTTTTGAGGCTACACGCTTACACATACACCCAACACCAAAGCTTTTCGAGTTACAATGTTTTGTTTATGAAAAACAAGATAATTGCGCACAATGCGGAATTTCCTTAAAACGTGGTTTTCTGACAAATTTTGACGAAAGAAAATTCTCCTGTGGGTTCTCTTTTGAGGCTACATGTTTAGACGTACACGCCACACCAAATCTTTTCGAGTTACAACGTGTTGTTTAGGAGATACAAGCTAATTTTGTACGATGCGTTATTTCTTCTCCTAAAGTGTTTCCAATATGTACGTATTTGTCTTTACTCTACAACACTGTATTTCCTTATAACATGGTATTCGTACATATTCTTTCGAGAGAAAACTCTCCTGTGCATTCTCTTTTGAGGCTACACGCTTAGACATACACGCAACACCAAAGCATTTCAAGTTAGAACGTGTTGTTTAGGAAAAACAAGATAATTTCTCATGATGCGGGAATTCCTTAAAACGTGGTTTTCTGACAAATTTTGAGGAAAGAAAATTCTCCTGTGGGTTTTCATTTGAGGCTAAATGTTTAGACGTACACGCCACACCAAATGTTTTCGAGTTACAACGTGTTCTTTAGGAGATACAAGCTAATTTTTTACGATGCTTTATATCTTCTTGTAAAGTTTAAGTGTTTCCAAAAGGAACGTATTTATCTTTAATTTGCCACAATGTATTTCCTTATAACGTGGCATTCTTACATACTCGTTCGAGAGAAATCTCTACTGTGCGTTCTCTTTTGAGGCTACATGCTTAGACATACACGCAACACCAAAGATTTTCGAGTTCCAATGTGTTGTTTAGGAAAAACAAGATAGTTTCGCATGATGCGGGATTTCCTTAATAAGTGGTTTTCTGACAAATTTTGAAGAAAGAAAATTCTCCTGTGCGTTCTCTTTTGAGGCTACACGTTTAGACGTATACGCCACACCAAATCCTGTCGAGTTATAACGTGTTGTTTAGGATATACAAGCTAATTTTTTACTATGTGTTATTTCTTCTCGTAAAGCTTAAGTTTTCCAATAAGTATGTATTTGTCTTTACTCTGCAACACTGTATTTCCTTATAACGTGGTATTCCTACATATTCTTTCGGAAGAAAACTCTCCTGTGCGTTCTCTTTTGAGGCTACACGCTTAGACATACACGCAACACCAAAGCTTTTCGAGTTACAACGTGTTGTTTAGGAAAAATAAGATAATTTCGCATGATGCGTGATTTCCCTAAAACGTGGTTTTCTGACAAATATTGATGAAAGAAAATTCTCCTGTGGGTTCTCTTTTGAGGCTACACGTTTAGACATACATGCCACACCAAATCTTGTCGAGTTACAACGTGTTGTTTAGGAGATACAAGCTAATTTTACATGATGGGTTATTTCTTCTCCTAAAGTGTTTCCAATAAGTACATATTTGTCTATACTCTGCAACACTGTATTTCCTTATAACGTGGTATTCTTACATATTCTTTCGAGAGAAAACTATCCTGTGCGTTCTCTTTGGAGGCTACACGCTTAGACATACACGCACCACCAAAGCTTTTCTAGTTACAACATGTTGATTAGGAAAAACAAGATAATTTCGCACGATGCGGGATTTCCTTAAAACGTGGTTTTCTGACAAATTTTGACGTAAGAAAATTCTCCTGTGGGTTCTCTTTTGAGGCTACACGTTTAGATGTACACGCCACACCAAATATTTTTGAGTTACCACGTGTTGTTTCGGAGATACAAGCTAATTTTGTACCTTGCGTTATTTCTTCGTTTAATGTGTTTCCAAAACGTATGTATTTGTCTTTACTCTGCAGCAATATGTTTCCTTATAACATGGTAATCTTACATATTCTTTCGAGAGAAAACTCTCCTGTGCATTGTCTTTTGAGGCTACATGCTTAGACATACACGCAACACCAAATCCTTTCGAGTTATAACGTGTTGTTTAGGATATACAAGCAATTTTTGTACTATGTTTTATTTCTTCTCATAAAGTTTAAGTGTTTCCAATAAGTATTTATTTGTCTTTACTCTGCAACACTGTATTTCCTTATAAAGTGGTATTCCTACATATTCTTTCGGGAGAAAACTCTCCTGTGCGTTCTCTTTTGAGGCTACACGCTTAGACATATACGCAACACCAAAGCTTTTCGAGTTACAACATGTTGTTTAGGAAAAACAAGATAATTTCGCAGGATGCAGGATTTCCTTAAAACGTCGTTTTCTGACAAATTTTGACGAAAGAAAACTCTCCTGTGGGTTCTCCTTTGAGGCTACACGTTTAGTCGTTCACGCCACACCAAATCTTTTCGAGTTACAACGTGTTGTTTATGAGATACAAGCTAAGTTTGCATGATGCGTTATTTCTTTTCGTAAAGTGTTTCCAATAAGTACATATTTGTCTATACTCTGCAACATTGTATTTCCTTATAACGTGGTATTCTTACATATTCTTTCGAGAGAAAACTATCCCTTGGGTTCTCTTTGGAGGCTACACGCTTAGACATACACGCACCACCAAAGCTTTTCGAGTTACAACGTGTTGATTAGGAAAAACAAGATAATTTCCCACGATGCGGGATTTCCTTAAAAAGTGGTTTTCTGACAAATTTTGACGTAAGAAAATTCTCTTGTGGGTTCTCTTTTGAGGCTACACATTTAGACGTGCACGCCACACCAAATCTTTTTGAGTTACCACGTGTTGTTTAGGAGATACAAGCAAATTTTGTACCATGCATTATTTCTTCTCATAATATGTTTCCAATACGTATGTATTTGTCTTTACTCTGCAGCAATATATTTCCTTATAACGTGGTATTCTTACATATTCTTTCGAGAGAAAACTCTCCTGTGCATTCTCTTTTGAGGCTACACGCTTACACATACACCCAACACCAAAGCTTTTCGAGTTACAATGTTTTGTTTATGAAAAACAAGATAATTGCGCACAATGCGGAATTTCCTTAAAACGTGGTTTTCTGACAAATTTTGATGAAAGAAAATTCTCCTGTGGGTTCTCTTTTGAGGCTACATGTTTAGACGTACACGCCACACTAAATCTTTTCGAGTTACAACGTGTTGTTTAGGAGATACAAGCTAATTTTGTACGATGCGTTATTTCTTCTCCTAAAGTGTTTCCAATATGTACGTATTTGTCTTTACTCTACAACACTGTATTTCCATATAACATGGTATTCGTACATATTCTTTCGAGAGAAAACTCTCCTGTGCATTCTCTTTTGAGGCTACACGCTTAGACATACACGCAACACCAAAGCATTTCGAGTTAGAACGTGTTGTTTAGGAAAAACAAGATAATTTCTCATGATGCGGGAATTCCTTAAAACGTGGTTTTCTGACAAATTTTGAGGAAAGAAAATTCTCCTGTGGGTTTTCATTTGAGGCTAAATGTTTAGACGTACATGCCACACCAAATGTTTTCGAGTTACAACGTGTTCTTTAGGAGATACAAGCTAATTTTTTACGATGCTTTATATCTTCTTGTAAAGTTTAAGTGTTTCCAAAAGGAACGTATTTATCTTTAATTTGCCACAATGTATTTCCTTATAACGTGGTATTCTTACATACTCGTTCGAGAGAAATCTCTACTGTGCGTTCTCTTTTGAGGCTACATGCTTAGACATACACGCAACACCAAAGATTTTCGAGTTCCAATGTGTTGTTTAGGAAAAACAAGATAGTTTCGCATGATGCGGGATTTCCTTAATAAGTGGTTTTCTGACAAATTTTGACGAAAGAAAATTCTCCTGTGGGTTCTCTTTTGAGGCTACACGTTTAGACTTACACGCCACACCAAATCCTTTCGAGTTATAACGTGTTGTTTAGGATATACAAGCTAATTTTTTACTATGTGTTATTTCTTCTCGTAAAGCTTAAGTGTTTCCAATAAGTATGTATTTGTCTTTACTCTGCAACACTGTATTTCCTTATAACGTGGTATTCCTACATATTCTTTCGGAAGAAAACTCTCCTGTGCGTTCTCTTTTGCGGCTACACGCTTAGACATACACGCAACACCAAAGCTTTTCGAGTTACAACGTGTTGTTTAGGAAAAACAAGATAATTTCGCATGATGCGTGATTTCCTTAAAACGTGGTTTTCTGACAAATATTGATGAAAGAAAATTCTCCTGTGGGTTCTCTTTTGAGGCTACACGTTTAGACGTACACGCCACACCTAATCCTTTCAAGTTATAACGTGTTGTTTAGGATATACAAACTAATTTTTACTATGTGTTATTTCCTCTCGTAAAGCTTAAGTGTTTCCAATAAGTATGCATTTGTCTTTACTCTGCAACACTGTATTTCCTTATAACGTAGTATTCCTACATATTCTTTCGGGAGAAAACTCTCCTGTGCGTTCTCTTTTGAGGCTACACGTTTAGACGTACACGCCACACCAAATCTTTTTGAGTTACAACTTGTTGTTTAGGAGGTACAAGCTTATTTTTTAACGATGAATTATTTCTTCTCTTAAAGTTTAAGTGTTTCCAATATGTATATATTTGCCTCTACTCTGCAACACTGTATTTCCTTATAACGTGGTATTCTTACATATTCTTTCGAGAGAAAACTCTCCTGTGCGTTCTCTTTGGAGGCTACACGCTTAGACATTCACGCAACACCAAAGCTTTTCTAGTTACAACGTGTTGTTTAGGAAAAACAAGATAATTTCGCATGATGCGAGATTTCCTTAAAACGTGGTTTTCTGACAAATTTTGACGAAAGAAAGTTCTTCTGTGGGTTCTCTTTTGAGGCTACACGTTTAGACGTACACGCCACACCAAATCCTTTCGAGTTATAACGTGTTGTTTAGGATATACAAACTAATATTTACTATGTGTTATTTCTTCTCGTAAAACTTAAGTGTTTCCAATAAGAACGCATTTGTCTTTACTCTGCAACACTGTATTTCCATATAACGTGGTATTCCTACATATTCTTTTGGAAGAAAACACTCCTGTGCGTTCTCTTTTGAGGCTACATGCTTAGACATACACGCAACACCAAAGCTTTTCGAGTTACAACGTGTTGTTTAGGAAAAACAAGATAATTTCGCATGATGCGGGATTTCCTTAAAACGTGGTTTTCTGACAAATATTGATGAAAGAAAATTCTCCTGTGGGTTCTCTTTTGAGGCTACACGTTTAGACATACACGCCACACCTAATCTTTTCAAGTTATAACGTGTTGTTTAGGATATACAAACTAATTTTTACTATGTGTTATTTCCTCTCGTAAAGCTTAAGTGTTTCCAATAAGTATGCATTTGTCTTTACTCTGCAACACTGTATTTCCTTATAACGTGGTATTCCTACATATTCTTTCGGAAGAAAACTCTCCTGTGCGTTCTCTTTTGAGGCTACACGCTTAGACATACACGCACCACCAAAGCTTTTCGAGTTACATGTTGTTTAGGAAAAACAAGATAATTTCGCACGATGCGGTATTTCCTTAAAACGTGGTTTTCTGACAAATTTTGACGAAAGAAAACTCTCCTGTGTGTTCTCTTTTGAGGCTACACGTTTAGACATACACGCCACACCAAACCTTGTCGAGTTACAACGTGTTGTTTAGGAGATACAAGCTAATTTTGCATGATGCGTTATTTCTTCTCCTAAAGTGTTTCCAATAAGTACATATTTGTCTAAATTCTGCAACACTGTATTTCCTTATAACGTGGTATTCTTACATATTCTTTCGAGAGAAAACTATCCTGTGCATTCTCTTTGGAGGCTACACGCTTAGACATACAAGCACCACCAAAGATTTTCGAGTTACAACGTGTTGATTAGGAAAAACAAGATAATTTCCCACGATGAGGGATTTCCTAAAAACGTGGTTTTCTAACAAATTTTGAAGAAAGAAAACTCTCCTGTGGGTTCTCTTTTGAGGCTACACTCTTAGACCTACACGCCACACCAAATCTTTTCGAGTTACAACGTGTTGTTTAGGACATACAGGCTAGTTTTGCAAGATGCGTTATTTCTCTCATAAAGTGCTCCCATTACTTCCGTATTTTCTTTACTCTGCCACACTGTATTTCCTTATAACGTGGTATTCTTACATATTCTTTCGAGAGAAAACTCTCCTGTGCGTTCTCTTTGGAGGCTACACGCTTAGACATTCACGCAACACCAAAGCTTTTCGAGTTACAACGTGTTTTTTAGGAAAAACAAGATAATTTCGCATGCTGCGGGATTCCCTTAAAACGTGGTTTTCTGAAAAGTGTTGACGAAAGAAAATTCTCCTGTGGGTTCTCTTTTGAGGCTACACGTTTAGATGTACACGCCACACCAAATCCTGTCGAGTTATAACCTGTTGGTTAGGATATACAAGCTAATTTTGTACTATGTACTATTATTTCTTCTCGTAAAGCTTAACTGTTTCCAATAAGTATGTATTTGTCTTTACTCTGCAACACTGTATTTCCTTATAACGTGGTATTCCTACAAATTCTTTCGGGAGAAAACTCCCCTGTGCGTTCTCTTTTGAGGCTACACTTTTAGACGTACACACCACACCAAATCTTTTTGAGTTACAACATGTTGTTTAGGAGATACAAGCTAATTTTTTTACGATGAATTATTTCTTCTCGTAAAGTTTAAGTGTTTCCAATACGTATGTACTTGCCTCTACTCTGCCACACTGTATTTCCTTATAACGTGATATTCTCACATATTCTTTCGAGAGAAAACTCTCCTGTGCGTTCTCTTTGGAGGCTACACGCTTAGACATTCACCCAACACCAAAGCTTTTCGAGTTACAACGTGTTGTTTAGGAAAAACAAGATAATTTCGCATGATGCGGGATTTCCTTAAAACGTGGTTTTCTGACAAATTTTGACGAAAGAAAATTCTCCTGTGGGTTCTCTTTTGAGGCTACACGTTTAGTCGTACACGCCACACCAAATCCTTTCGAATTATAACGTGTTGTTTAGGATATACAAGCTAATTTTGTACTATGTGTTATTTCTTCTCGTAAGCTTAAGTGTTTCCAATAAGTATGTATTTGTCTTTACTCTGCAACATTGTATTTCCTTATAACGTGGTATTCCTACATATTCTTTCGGAAGAAAACTCTCCTGTGCGTTCTCTCTTGAGGCTACACGCTTAGACATACACGCACCACCAAAGCTTTTCGAGTTACAACATGTTGTTTCGGATAAACAAGTTAATTTCGCACGATGCGGTATTTCCTTAAAACGTGGTTTTCTGACAAATTTTGACGAAAGAAAACTCTCCTGTGGGTTCTCTTTTGAGGCTACACGTTTAGACATACATGCCACACCAAATCTTGTCGAGTTACAACGTGTTGTTTAGGAGATACAAGCTAATTTTACATGATGCGTTATTTCTTCTCCTAAAGTGTTTCCAATAAGTACATATTTGTCTATACTCTGCAACACTGTATTTCCTTATAACGTGGTATTCTTACATATTCTTTCGAGAGAAAACTATCCTGTGCGTTCTCTTTGGAGGCTACACGCTTAGACATACACGCACCACCAAAGCTTTTCGAGTTACAACGTGTTGATTAGGAAAGACAAGATAATTTCGCACGATGCGGGATTTCCTTAAAACGTGGTTTTCTGACAAATTTTGACGTAAGAAAATTCTCCTGTGGGTTCTCTTTTGAGGCTACACGTTTAGATGTACACACCACACCAAATATTTTTGAGTTACAGCGTGTTGTTTCGGAGATACAAGCTAATTTTGTACCATGCGTTATTTCTTCTCTTAATGTGTTTCCAAAACGTATGTATTTGTCTTTACTCTGCAGCAATATGTTTCCTTAAAACATGGTATTCTTACATATTCTTTCGAGAGAAAACTCTCCTGTGCATTCTCTTTTGAGACTACATGCTTAGACATATACGCAACACCAAATCCTTTCGAGTTATAACGTGTTGTTTAGGATATACAAGCTAATTTTGTACTATGTTTTATTTCTTCTTGTAAAGTTTAAGTGTTTCCAATAAGTATTTATTTGTCTTTACTCTGCAACACTGTATTTCCTTATAACGTGGTATTCCTACATATTCTTTCGGGAGAAAACTCTCCTGTGCGTTCTCTTTTGAGGCTACACGCTTAGACATATACGCAACACCAAAGCTTTTCGAGTTACAACATGTTGTTTAGGAAAAACAAGATAATTTCGCAGGATGCAGGATTTCCTTAAAACGTGGTTTTCTGACAAATTTTGACGAAAGAAAACTCTCCTGTGGGTTCTCCTTTGAGGCTACACGTTTAGTCGTTCACGCCACACCAAATCTTTTCGAGTTACAACGTGTTGTTTAGGAGATACAAGCTAAGTTTGCATGATGCGTTATTTCTTTTCGTAAAGTGTTTCCAATAAGTACATATTTGTCTATACTCTGCAACATTGTATTTCCTCATAACGTGGTATTCTTACATATTCTTTCGAGAGAAAACTATCCCTTGCGTTCTCTTTGGAGGCTACACGCTTAGACATACACGCACCACCAAAGCTATTCGAGTTACAACGTGTTGATTAGGAAAAACAAGATAATTTCCCACGATGCGGGATTTCCTTAAAAAGTGGTTTTCTGACAAATTTTGACGTAAGAAAATTCTCCTGTGGGTTCTCTTTTGAGGCTACACATTTAGACGTGCACGCCACACCAATTCTTTTTGAGTTACCACGTGTTGTTTAGGAGATACAAGCAAATTTTGTACCATGCATTATTTCTTCTCATAATATGTTTCCAATACGTATGTATTTGTCTTTACTCTGCAGCAATATATTTCTTTATAACGTGGTATTCTTACATATTCTTTCGAGAGAAAACTCTCCTGTGCATTCTCTTTTGAGGCTAAACGCTTACACATACACCCAACACCAAAGCTTTTCGAGTTACAATGTTTTGTTTATGAAAAACAAGATAATTGCGCACAATTCGGGATTTCCTTAAAACGTGGTTTTCTGACAAATTTTGACGAAAGAAAATTCTCCTGTGGGTTCTCTTTTGAGGCTACATGTTTAGACGTACACGCCACACCAAATCTTTTCGAGTTACAACGTGTTGTTTAGGAGATACAAGCTAATTTTGTACGATGCGTTATTTCTTCTCCTAAAGTGTTTTCAATATGTACGTATTTGTCTTTACTCTACAACACTGTATTTCCTTATAACATGGTATTCGTACATATTCTTTCGAGAGAAAACTCTCCTGTGCATTCTCTTTTGAGGCTACACGCTTAGACATACACGCAACACCAAAGCATTTCGAATTAGAACGTGTTGTTTAGGAAAAACAAGATAATTTCTCATGATGCGGGAATTCCTTAAAACGTGGTTTTCTGACAAATTTTGAGGAAAGAAAATTCTCCTGTGGGTTTTCATTTGAGGCTAAATGTTTAGGCGTACACGCCACACCAAATGTTTTCGAGTTACAATGTGTTCTTTAGGAGATACAAGCTAATTTTTTACGATGCTTTATATCTTCTTGTAAAGTTTAAGTGTTTCCAAAAGGAACGTATTTATCTTTAATTTGCCACAATGTATTTCCTTATAACGTGGTATTCTTACATACTCGTTCGAGAGAAATCTCTACTGTGCGTTCTCTTTTGAGGCTACATGGTTAGACATACACGCAAACCCAAAGATTTTCGAGTTACAATGTGTTGTTTAGGAAAAACAAGATAGTTTCGCATGATGCGGGATTTCCTTAATAAGTGGTTTACTGACAAATTTTGAAGAAAGAAAATTCTCCTGTGGGTTCTCTTTTGAGGCTACACGTTTAGGCGTACATGCCACACCAAATCTTTTCGAGTTACAACGTGTTGTTTAGGAGATACAAACTAATCTTTTACGATGCGTTATTTCTTCTCATAGAGTGTTTCAAATACATATGTATTTGTCTTTACGCTGCAAAACTGTATTTCCTTATAATGTGGTATTCTTACCTGTTCTTTCGAGAGAAAACTCTCCTGTGCGTTCTCTTTTGAGGCTACACGCTTAGACATACAGGCAACATCAAAACTTTTCGAGTTACAACGTGTTGTTTAGGAAAAACAAGATAATTTCGCACGATGAGTGATTTCCTTAAAACATGGATTTCTGACAAATTTTAACAAACAAAAATTCTCCTGTGGGTTCTCTTTTGAGGCTACACGTTTAGACGTACACGCCACACCAAAACTTTTCGAGTTACAATGTGTTGTTTAGGAGATCAAGCTAATTTTGTATGATGCGTTATTTCTTCTCGTAAAGTGTTTCCAATACGTACGTATTTGCCTTTAGTCTGCAACACTGTATTTCCGTATAACGTGTTATTCTTACATATTCTTTCGAGAGAAAACTCTCCTGTGCGTCCACTTTTGAGGCTACACGCTTAGACATACACGCAACACCAAAGTTTTTCGCATTACAACGTGTTGTTTAGGAAAAACAAGATAATTTCGCACGATGAGGGATTTCCTTAATACGTGGTTTTCTGACAAATTTTGACAAAAGAAATTTCTCCTATTGGTTCGCTTTTGAGACTAAACGTTTAGATGTACAGGTCACACCAAATCTTTTTAAGTTTCAACGTGTTGTTTAGGAGATACAGGCTAATTTGGTACGATGCTTTATTTCTTCTCATAAAGTTTTCCAATAAGTAAGTATTTGTCTTTACTCTGCAACACTGTATTTCCTTATAAGGTGGTATTCTTACATATTTTTTCGAGAGAAAACTCTCCCGTGCATTCTCATATGAGGCTACACGCTGAAACATACATGCAACACCAAAGCTTTTCGAGTTACAACGTGTTGTTTAGGAAGAACAAGATAATTTCTCACGATGCTGGATCTCCTTAAAACGTGGTTTTCTGACGAATTTTGACGAAAGAAAATTCTCCTGTGGGTTCTCTTTTGAGGCTAAACATTTAGACGTACACGCCACACCAAATCTTTTTGAGTTACAACTTGTTGTTTAGGAGATACAAGCTAATTTTTTAACGATGAATTATTTCTTCTCGTAAAGTTTAAGTGTTTCCAATATGTATATATTTGCCTCTACTCTGCAAGACTGTATTTCCTTATAACGTGGTATTCTTACATATTCTTTCGAGAGAAAACTCTCCTGTGCATTCTCTTTGGAGGCTACATACTTAGACATTCACGCAACAACAAAGCTTTTCGAGTTACAACGTGTTGTTTAGGAAAAACAAGATAATTTCGCATGATGCGGGATTTCCTTAAAACGTGGTTTTCTGACAAATTTTGACGAAAGAAAATTCTCCTGTGGGTTCTGTTTTGAGGCTTCACGTTTAGACGTACACGCCACACCAAATCCTTTCGAGTTCTAATGTGTTGTTTAGGATATACAAGCTAATTTTGTACTATGTGTTATTTCTTCTCGTAAAGTTTAAGTGTTTCCAATAAGAATGTATTTGTCTTTACTCTACAACACTGTATTTCCTTATAACGTAGTATTCCTACATATTCTTTCGGGAGAAAACTCTCCTGTGCGTTCTCTTTTGAGGCTACACGTTTAGACGTACACGCCACACCAAAACTTTTTGAGTTACAGCTTGTTGTTTAGAAGATACGAGCTAATTTTTTAACGATGAATTATTTCTTCTCGTAAAGTTTAAGTGTTTCCAATATGTATATATTTGCCTCTACTCTGCAACACTGTATTTCCTTATAACGTGGTATTCTTACATATTCTTTCGAGAGAAAACTCTCCTGTGCGTTCTCTTTGGAGGCTACACGCTTAGACATTCACGCAACACCAAAGCTTTTCGAGCTACAATGTGTATTGATTAGGAAAAACAAGATAATTTCGCACGATGCGGGATTTCCTTAAAACGTGGTTTTCTGACAAATTTTGATGTAAGAAAATTCTCCTGTGGGTTCTCTTTTGAGGCTACACGTTTAGATGTACACGCCACACCAAATCTTTTTGAGTTTACACGTGTTGTTTCGGAGATACAAGCTAATTTTGTACCATGAGTTATTTCTTCTCATAATGTGTTTCCAATACGTACGTATTTGTCTTTACTCTGCAGCAATATATTTCCTTATAACGTGGTATTCTTACATATTCTTTCAAGAGAAAACTCTCCTGTGCATTCTCTTTTGAGGCTACACGCTTAGGCATACAAGCAACACCAAAGATTTTCTCGTTTCAACGTGTTGTTTAGGAACAACAAGATAATTTCGCATGATGCGGGATTTCCTTAAAACGTGGTTTTCTGACAAATTTTGAGGAAAGAAAACTCTCCTGTGGGTTCTCTTTTGAGGCTACCCTTTTAGACGTACACGCCACACCAAATCTTTTCGAGTTACAACGTGTTGTTTAGGACATACAAGCTAATTTTGCAAGATGCGTTATTTCTCTCATAAAGTGCTTCCATTACATATGTATTTGTCTTTACTCTGCCACACTGTATTTCCTTATAACGTGGTATTCTTACATATTCTTTCGAGAGAAAACTCTCCTCTGCATTCTCTTTTGGGGCTACATGCTTACAGATACACCCAACACCAAAGCTTTTCAAGTTAAAACGTGTTGTTTAGGAACAACTAGATAATTTCTCACGAAGCGGGATTTCCTTAAAATGTGGTTTTCTGAAAAATTTTGACGAAAGAAAATTCTCCTGTGGGTTCTCTTTTGAGGCTACACGTTTAGACGTACACGCCACACCAAATCCTTTCGAGTTACAATGTGTTGTTTAGGAGATACAAGCTAATTTTTTACGATGATTTTTTTCATCTCTTAAAGTTTATGGGTTTCCAATACATACATATTTGTCTTTACTCAGCAACACTGTATTTCCTTATAACGTGGTATTTTTACATATCCTTTCAAGAGAAAACTCTCCTGTGCGTTCTTTTTTGAGGCTACACGCTTAGACATACAGGCAACAACAAAGCTTTTCGCGTTACAACGTGTTGTTTAGGAAAAAACAAGATAATTTCGCACGATGAAGGATTTCCTTAATACGTGGTTTTCTGACAAATTTTGACCAAGGAAAATTCTCCTATGGGTTCTCTTTTGAGGCTACACGTTTAGACGTACAGGCCACACCTAATCTTTTTAAGGTACAACGTGTTGTTTAGGAGATACAAGCTAATTTTGTACGATAGGTTATTTCTTCTCGGAAAGTATTTCTAATAAGTAAAAATATGTCTTTACTCTGCAACACTGTATTTCCTTATAACGTGGTATTCTTACATATTCTTTCGAGAGAAAACTCTCCTGTGCGTTCTCATTTGAGGCTACACGCTTAGACATACACGCAACACCAAAGTTTTTCGAGTTACAATGTGTTGTTTAGGAAGAACAAGATAATTTCCCACGATGCGGGATTTCCTTAAAACGTGGTTTTCTGACAAATTTTGATGAAAGAAAATTCTCCTGTGGGTTCTCTATTAAGGCTACACGTTTAGACGTACACACCACACCAAATTTTTTTGAGTTACAACGTGTTGTTTAGGATTTACAAGCTAATTTTTTTTATGATGCCTTATTTCTTCTCGTAAAGTTTAAGTGTTTCCAATACGTATGAATTTGCCTTTACTCTGCAACACTGTATTTCCTTATTACGTGGTATTCTTACATATTCTTTCGACAGTAAACTCTCCTGTGCGTTCTCTTTGGAGGCTACACGCCTAGACATACACGCCTAGACATACACGCAACACCAAAGCTTTTCGAGTTACAACGTGTTGTTTAGGAAAAACAAGATAATTTCGCATGATGCGGGATTTCCTTAAAACGTGGTTTTCTGACAAATCTTGAAGAAAGAAAATTCTCCTGTGGGTTCTCTTTTGAGGGTACACGTTTAGACATACACGCCACACCAAATCCTTTCGAGTTATAACGTGTTGTTTAGGAGATACAAATTAATTTTTTACTATGTGTTATTTCTTCTCGTAAAGTTTAAGTGTTTCCAATAAGTATGTATTTGTCTTTACTCTGCAACACTATATTTCCTTATAACGTGGTATTCTTACATATTCTTTCGGGAGAAAACTCTCCTGTGCGTTCTCTTTTGAGGCTACACGCTTAGAAATACACGCAACACCAAAGCTTTTTGAGTTACAATGTGTTGTTTAGGAAAAACAAGATATTTTCGCACGATGCGGGATTTCCGTAAAACGTGGTTTTTGACAAATTTTGACCAAAGAAAACTCTCCTGTGGATTCTCTTTTGAGGCTACACGTTTAGACGTACACACCACACCAAATCTTTTCCAGTTACAACGTGTTGTTTAGGAGATACAAGCTAATTTTGCATGATGCTTTATTTCTTCTCGTAAAGTGTTTCCAATAAGTATGTATTTGTCTATACTCTGCAACACTGTATTTCCTTATAACGTGGTATTCTTACATATTCTTTCGAGAGAAAACTCTCCTGGGCATTCCCCTTTGAGGCTACGCACTTAGACATACACGCAACACCAAAGCTTTTCGAGTTACAACGTGTTGTTTAGGAAAAACAAGATAATTACGCACGATGCGGGATTTCCTTAATAAGTGGTTTTCTGACAAATTTTGACCAAGGAAAATTCCTCTATGGGTTCTCTTTTGAGGCTACTCGTTTAGATGTACAGGCCATACCGAATCTTTTTAAGTTACAACGTGTTGTTTAGGAGATACAAGCTAATTTTGTACGATGCGTTATTTCTTCTCCTAAAGTTTTTCCAATAAGTAAGTATATGTCTTTATTCTACAACGTGGTATTCTTACATATTCTTTCAAGAGAAAACTCTCCTGTGCGTTCTCATTTGAGGCTACACGCTTAGACATATATGCAACACCAACGCTTTTCGAGTTACAACGTGTTGTTTAGGAAGAACAAGATAATTTCGCATGATGCGGGATTTATGGGTTTCCAATACATACGTATTTGTCTTTATTCTGCAACACTGTATTTCCTTATAACGTGGTATCCTTACAAATTCTATCGAGAAAAAACTCTCCTGTGCGTTCTCTTTTGAGGCTACACGCTTAAACATACAAGCAACACCAAAGCTTTTCGAGTTACAACGTGTTGTTTAGGATTTCCTTAAAGCGGGATTTCCTTAAAACGTGGTTTTCTGAAAAATTTTGACGAAAGAAAATTCTCCTGTGGGTTCTCTTTTGAGGCTACACGTTTAGACGTACAGGCCACACCAAATCTTTTCGAGTTACAACGTGTTGTTTAGGAGATACAAGCTAATTTTGTACGTTGCGTTATTTCTTCTCGTAAAGTGTTTCCAATACGTATGTATTTGCCTTTACTCTGCGACACTGTATTTCCTTATAAAGTGGTATTCTTACATACTCTTTCGAGAGAAAACTCTCCTGTGCGTTCTCTTTTGAGGCTACACGCTTAGACATACACGCAACACCAAAGCTTTTCGAGTTAAAACGTGTTGTTTAGGAAAAAGAAGATAATTGCGCATGATGCGGGATTTCCTTAAAACGTGGGTTCTCTTTTGAGGGTACACGTTTAGACGTACAAGCCACACCAAATCCTTTCGAGTTATAACGTGTTGTTTAGGAGATACAAGCTAATTTTTTACTATTTGTTATTCCACGTTATATGGAAAAACAGTGTTGCAGAGTAAAGACAAATATGTACGTATTGGAAACACTTTACGAGAAGAAATAACACATGGTAAAAAATTAGCTTGTATCTCCTAAACAACACGTTGTAACTCAAAAGGATTTGGTGTGGTGTTTATCTAAAGGTGTAGCCTCAAAAGAGTACCCACACGAGAATTTTCATTGGTCAAAATTTTTTCAGAAAACCACGTTTTCTGGAAATCCCGCATCGTGCGAAATTATCTTGTTTTTCCTAAACAACACGATGTAACTCGAAAAGCTTTGGTTTTGCATGTATGTCTAAGCGTGCAGCCTCAAAAGAGAACGCACAGGAGAGTATTCTCTTGAAAGAATATGTAAGAATACCACGTTATAAGGACATACAGTGTTGCACAGTAAAGACAGATACATACATATTGGAAACACTTTATGAGAAGGAATAATACATCATACAAAATTAGCTTGTATTTCCTAAACAACACGGTGTAACGCGAAAAGATTTTGTGTGGCGTGTACGTTGAAACGTGTAGCCTCAAAAGAGAACCCACAGGAGAATTTTCTTTCGTTAAAATATGTCGGAAAACCACGTTTTAAGGAAATCCCGCATCGTGCGAAATTATCTTGTTTTTCCTAAACAACACGTTGTAACTCGAAAAGCTTTGGTGTAAACAACACGTTGTAACTCGAAAATATTTGGTGTTGTGTTTACATCTAAATGCGTAGCCTCAAAAGAGAACCCACAGGAGAATTTTCTTTGGTCAAAATTTTTTTCAGAAAACCACGTTTTAAGGAAGTCCTGCATCATGCGAAATTATCTTGTTTTTCCTAAACAACACGTTGTAACTCGAAAAGCTTTGGTGTTGCGTGTATGTCTAATCATGTAGCCTCAAAAGAGAATGCACAGTAGAGTATTCTCTCGAAAGAATATGTAAGAATACCACGTTATAAGGAAATACAGTGTTGCAGAGTAAAGACAGATACTTACTTATTGGAAACACTTTACGAGAAGGAATAATACATCGTACAAAATTAGCTTGTATTTCCTAAACAACACGTTGTAACTTGAAGGATTTGGTGTGACGTGTAAGTTGAAACGTGTAGCCTCAAAAGAGAACCCACAGGAGAATTTTCTTTCGTCAAAATTTGTCAGAAAACCACGTTTTAAGGAAATCCCGCATTGTGCGAAATTATCTTGTTTTTCCTAAACAACACATTGTAACTCGAAAGCTTTGGTGTTGCATGTATGTCTAAACGTGTGGCCTCAAAAGATAACGCACAGGAGAGTTTTCTCTCGAAAGAATATATAAGAATACCACGTTATAAATAAATACAGTGTTGCAGAGTAAAGACAAATACGTATGTATTGGAAACACTTTACGAGAAGAAATAACGCATCGTACAAAATTAGCTTGTATCTCCTAAACAACACGATGTAACTCGAAAAGATTTGGTGTGGCGTGTACGTCTAAACGTGTAGCCTCAAAAGTGAACTTACAGGAGTATTTTCTTTCGTCAAAATTTGTCAGAAAACCACGTTTTATGGAAATCCCGCATCGTAGAAATTATCTTGTTTTTCCTAAACAACACGTTGTAACTCTAAAAGCTTTGGTGCTGCGTGTATGTCTAAGCGTGTAGCCTCAAAAGAGAATGCACAGGAGAGTTTTCTCTCGAAAGAATATGTAAGAATACCGCGTTATAAGGAAATACAGTGTTGCAGAGTAAAGACAAATAAGTAAGTATTTGACACAATTTATGAGAAGAAATAACCCATCGTAAAAAATTAGCTTGTATCTCCTAAACAACACGTTGTAACTCGAAAAGATTTGGTGTGACATGTACGTCTAAACATGTACCCTCAAAAGAGAACTCACAGGAGAATTTTCTTTCATCAAAATTTGTCAGAAAACACGTTTTAAGGAAATCTCGCATCGTGCAAAATTATCTTGTTTTTACTAAACAACACGGTGTAACTCGAAAAGCTTTGGTGTTGAGTGTTTGTCTAAGCGTGTAGCCTCAAAAGAGAACGCACAGGAGAGTTTTCTCTCGAAAGAATATGTAAGAATACCACGTTATAAGGAAATACAGTGTTGCAGAGTAAAGACAATTAAGTACATATTGGAAACACTTTAGGAGAAGAAATAACGCATCGTAAAAAATTTGCTTGTATCTCGTAAACAACACGTTGTAACTCGAAAAGATTTGGTGTAGCTCATACGTCTAAACGTGTAGCCTCAAAAGAGAACCCACAGGAGAACTTTCTTTCGTCAAAATTTGTCAGAAAACCACGTTTTAAGGAAATCCCGCATCGTGCAAAATTATCTTGTTTTTCCTAAACAACACGTTGTAACTCGAAAAGCTTTGGTGCTGCATGTATGTCTATGCGTGTAGCCACTTAAGAGAAGGCACAGGAGATTTTTCTCTCGAAAGAACATGTAAGAATACAACGTTATAAGGAAATACAGTGTTGCAGAGTAAAGACAAATACGTACTTATTGGAAACACTTTACGAGAAGAAATAACGCATCGTAAAAAATTAGCTTGTATCTCCTAAATAACACGTGGTAACTCGAAAAGATTTGGTGTGGCATGCACGTCTAAACGTGTAGCCTCAAAAGAGAACCAACAGGAGAATTTTCTTTCGTCAAAATTTCTCAGAACACCACTTTTTACGGAAATCCTGTATCGTGCGAAATTATCTTGTTTTTCATAAACTACACGTTGTAACTCGAAAAGTTTTGGTGTTGCCTGTATGTCTAAGTGTGTAGCCTCAAAAGGGAACGCACAGGATAGTTTTCTTTCGACAGAATATGTAAGAATACCACGTTATAAGGAAATACAGTGTTGCAGAGTAAAGACAAATACGTACGTATTGGAAACACTTTATGAGAAGAAATAACGCAGCGTACAAAATTAGCTTGTATCTCCTAAACAACATGTGGTAACTCGAAAGAATTTGGTGTGGCATGCACGTCTAAACGTGAAGCCTCAAAAGGGAACCCACAGGAGAATTTTCTTTCGTCAAAATTTGTCAGAAAACCACGTTTTAAGGAAATCCCGCATCGTGCGAAATTATCTTGTTTTTCATAAACAACACGTTGTAACTCGAAAAGCTTTGTTGTTGCCTGTATGTCTAAGTGTGTAGTCTCAAAAGGGAATGCACAGGATAGTTTTCTCTAGAAAGAATATGTAAGAAAACCACGTTTTAAGAAATACATTGTTGCAGAGTAAAGACAAATATGTACGTATTGGAAACACTTTACGAGAAGAATTAACGCATTGTACAAAATTAGCTTGTATCTCCTAAACAATACGTTGTAATTCGAAAAGATTTGGTGTGGCGTGTACGTGTAAATATGTAGCCTCAAAAGAGAACACACAGGAGAATTTTCTTTCGTCAAAATTTGTCAGAATCCATGTATTAAGGAAATCCCGCATTGTGCGAAGTTATCTTGTTTTTCCTGCACAACACTTCGTAACTCGAAAAGCTTTGGTATTGCGTGTATGTCTAAACGAGTGGCCTCAAAAGAGAATGCACAGGAGAGATTTCTCTCGAAAGAATATATAAGAATACCACGTTATAAGGAAATACAGTGTTGCAGAGTAAAGACAAATACTTAGGTATTGGAAACACTTTACGAGAAGTAATAACGCATCGTACAAAATTAGCTTGTATCTCCTAAACAACACGATGTAACTCGAAAAGATTTGGTGTGGCGTGTACGTCTAAACGTGTAGCCTCAAAAGTGAACTTACAGGAGTATTTTCTTTCGTCAAAATTTGTCAGAAAACCACGTTTTATGGAAATCCCGCATCGTAGAAATTATCTTGTTTTTCCTAAACAACACGTTGTAACTCTAAAAGCTTTGGTGCTGCGTGTATGTCTAAGCGTGTAGCCTCAAAAGAGAACGCACAGGAGAGTTTTCTCTCGAAAGAATATGTAAGAATACCGCGTTATAAGGAAATACAGTGTTGCAGAGTAAAGACAAATAAGTAAGTATTTGACACAATTTATGAGAAGAAATAACCCATCGTAAAAAATTAGCTTGTATCTCCTAAACAACACGTTGTAACTCGAAAAGATTTGGTGTGACATGTACGTCTAAACATGTACCCTCAAAAGAGAACTCACAGGAGAATTTTCTTTCATCAAAATTTGTCAGAAAACACGTTTTAAGGAAATCTCGCATCGTGCAAAATTATCTTGTTTTTACTAAACAACACGGTGTAACTCGAAAAGCTTTGGTGTTGAGTGTTTGTCTAAGCGTGTAGCCTCAAAAGAGAACGCACAGGAGAGTTTTCTCTCGAAAGAATATGTAAGAATACCACGTTATAAGGAAATACAGTGTTGCAGAGTAAAGACAATTAAGTACATATTGGAAACACTTTAGGAGAAGAAATAACGCATCGTAAAAAATTTGCTTGTATCTCGTAAACAACACGTTGTAACTCGAAAAGATTTGGTGTAGCTCATACGTCTAAACGTGTAGCCTCAAAAGAGAACCCACAGGAGAACTTTCTTTCGTCAAAATTTGTCAGAAAACCACGTTTTAAGGAAATCCCGCATCGTGCAAAATTATCTTGTTTTTCCTAAACAACACGTTGTAACTCGAAAAGCTTTGGTGCTGCATGTATGTCTATGCGTGTAGCCACTTAAGAGAAGGCACAGGAGATTTTTCTCTCGAAAGAACATGTAAGAATACAACGTTATAAGGAAATACAGTGTTGCAGAGTAAAGATAAATACGTACTTATTGGAAACACTTTACGAGAAGAAATAACGCATCATAAAAAATTAGCTTGTATCTCCTAAATAACACGTGGTAACTCGAAAAGATTTGGTGTGGCATGCACGTCTAAACGTGTAGCCTCAAAAGAGAACCAACAGGAGAATTTTCTTTCGTCAAAATTTCTCAGAACACCACTTTTTACGGAAATCCTGTATCGTGCGAAATTATCTTGTTTTTCATAAACTACACGTTGTAACTCGAAAAGTTTTGGTGTTGCCTGTATGTCTAAGTGTGTAGCCTCAAAAGGGAACGCACAGGATAGTTTTCTTTCGACAGAATATGTAAGAATACCACGTTATAAGGAAATACAGTGTTGCAGAGTAAAGACAAATACGTACGTATTGGAAACACTTTATGAGAAGAAATAACGCAGCGTACAAAATTAGCTTGTATCTCCTAAACAACATGTGGTAACTCGAAAGAATTTGGTGTGGCATGCACGTCTAAACGTGAAGCCTCAAAAGGGAACCCACAGGAGAATTTTCTTTCGTCAAAATTTGTCAGAAAACCACGTTTTAAGGAAATCCCGCATCGTGCGAAATTATCTTGTTTTTCATAAACAACACGTTGTAACTCGAAAAGCTTTGTTGTTGCCTGTATGTCTAAGTGTGTAGTCTCAAAAGGGAATGCACAGGATAGTTTTCTCTAGAAAGAATATGTAAGAAAACCACGTTTTAAGAAATACAGTGTTGCAGAGTAAAGACAAATATGTACGTATTGGAAACACTTTACGAGAAGAATTAACGCATTGTACAAAATTAGCTTGTATCTCCTAAACAATACGTTGTAATTTGAAAAGATTTGGTGTGGCGTGTACGTGTAAATATGTAGCCTCAAAAGAGAACACACAGGAGAATTTTCTTTCGTCAAAATTTGTCAGAATCCATGTATTAAGGAAATCCCGCATTGTGCGAAATTATCTTGTTTTTCCTGCACAACACTTCGTAACTCGAAAAGCTTTGGTATTGCGTGTATGTCTAAACGAGTGGCCTCAAAAGAGAATGCACAGGAGAGATTTCTCTCGAAAGAATATATAAGAATACCACGTTATAAGGAAATACAGTGTTGCAGAGTAAAGACAAATACTTAGGTATTGGAAACACTTTACGAGAAGTAATAACGCATCGTACAAAATTAGCTTGTATCTCCTAAACAACACGATGTAACTCGAAAAGATTTGGTGTGGCGTGTACGTCTAAACGTGTAGCCTCAAAAGAGAACACACAGGAGAATTTTCTTTCGTCAAAATTTTTCAGAAAACCACGTTTTAAGCTAATCCCGCATCGTGCAAAATCATCTCCTTTTTCCTAAACAACATGTTGTAACTCGAAAAGCTTTGGTGTTGCGTGTATGTGTAAGGATGGAGCCTCAAAAGAGAAGGCACAGGAGAGTTTTCCCTGCGTGTAGCCTCAAAAGAGAACGCACAGTAGAGTTTTCTCTCGAAAGAATATGTAAGGATACCACATTACAAGGAAATACAGTGTTGCAGAGTAAAGACTAATACATATGTATTGGAAACACTTTATGAGAGAAATAACGCATCTTGCAAAATTAGCTTGTATGTCCTAAACAACACGTTGGAACTCGAAAAGATTTGGTGTGGCATGTACGTCTAAACGTGTAGCCTCAAAAGAGTACCCACAGGAGAGTTTTATTTCTTCAAAATTTGTCAGAAAACCACGTTTTAAGGAAATCCCGCATCGTGCGAAATTATGTTGTATTTCCTAAATAACACCTTGTAACTCGAAAAGCTTTGGTGTTGTGTGTATATCTAAGCACGTAGCCTCAAAGGAGAATGCACAGGAGAGTTTTCTCTCGAAAGAATATGCAAGAATACCACGTTATAAGGAAATACAGTGTTGCAGAGTAAAGGCAAATATTTACGTAATGGAAACACTTAAACTTTATGAGAAGAAATAACGCTTCGTAAAAAAAATTACCTTGTATCTCCTAAACAACACGATGTAACTCGAAAGATTTGATGTGGTGTGTACGTCTAAATGTGTAGCCTCAAAAGAGAACCCACAGGAGTATTTTCTTTCGTCAAAATTTGTCAGAAAACCACGTTTTAAGGAAATCCCGCATCGTGCTAAATTATCTTGTTTTTCCTAAACAACACATTGTAACTCGAAAAGCTTTGGTGTTGCGTGTATGTCAAAGCATGTAGCCTCAAAAGAGAATGCACAGGAGAGTTTTCTCTCGAAAGAATATGTAAGAATACCACGTTATAAGGAAATACAGTGTTGCAGAGTAAAGACAAATATGTACTTATTGGAAACACTTAAACTTTACGAGAAGAAATAAGGCATCGTAAAAAATTAGTATGTATCTCCTAAACATCACGTTATAACTCGAAAAGATTTGGTGTGGTGTGTAAGTCTAAACGTGTAGCCTCAAACGAGAACCCACAGGAGAATTTTCGTTCATCAAAATTTGTCAGAAAACCACGTTTTAAGGAAATCCTGCATCGTGCGAAATTATCTTGTTTTTCCTAAACAAAACGTTTTAACTCGAAAAGCTTTGGTGTTGCGTGTATGTCTAAGCGTGTAGCCCCAAAGAGAACGCACAGGAGAGTTTTCTCTCGAAAGAATATGTAAGAATACCACGTTGTAAGGAAATACAGTGTTGCAGAGTAAAGGAAAATACATATGTATTGGAAACGCAACATCAAAGCTTTTCGAGTTACAACGTGTTGTTTAGGAAAAGCAAGATAATTTCGCACGATGAGTGATTTCCTTAAAACATGGTTTTCTGAGAAATATTAACGAAAAAAAATTCTCCTGTGGGTTATCTTTTGAGGCTACACGTTTAGACGTGCACGCCACACCAAATCTTTTCGAGTTACAAACTGTTGTTTAGGAGATACAAGCTAATTTTTTATGATGCTTTATTTCTTCTTGTAAGGTGTTTCCAATAGGTACGTATTTGCCTTTAGTCTGCAACACTGTATTTCCTTATAACGTGGTATTCTTACATATTCTTTCGAGAGAAAACTTTCCTGTGCGTCCTCTTTTGAGGCTACACGCTTGGACATACACGCAATACCAAAGATTTTCGCGTTACAACGTGTTGTTTAGGAAAAACAAGATAATTTCGCACGAAGAGGGATTTCCTTAATACGTGATTTTCTGACAAATTTTGACCAAAGAAAATTCTCCTATGGGTTCTCATTTGAGACTACACGTTTAGACGTACAGGCCACACCAAATCTTTTTAAGTTACAACATGTTGTTTAGGAGATACAAGCTAATTTTTTTACGATGCATTATTTCATCTCGTAAAGTTTAACTTTTTCCAATAAGTATGTATTTGCCTCTACTCTGCAACACTGTATTTCCTTATAACGTGGTATTCTTACATATTATTTCGAGAGAAAACTCTCCTGTGCGTTCTCGGATTTCCTTAAACCGTTGAGTTCTGACAAATTTTGAAGAAAGAAAATTCTCCTGTGGGTTCTCTTATGATGCTACACGTTTAGACATGCACGCCACAGCAAATCCTTTCGAGTTACCACGTGTTGTTTAGGAGATACAGGCTAATTTTGTACGATGTGTTATTTCTTCTCGTAAATTGTTTCCAATACGTACGTATTTGTCTTTCTCTGCAACACTGTATTTCCTTATAACGTGGTATTCTTACATATTCTTTTGAGGGAAAACTCTCCTGAGCGTTCTCTTCTGAGGCTACATGTTTAGACATACAAGCAACACCAAAGCTTTTTGAGTTACAACGTGTTGTTTAGGAAAAACTAGATAATTTCGCACGATGCGAGATTTCCATAAACGTGGTTTTCTGAAAAATTTGACAATAGAAAGTTCTCCTGTGGGTTCTCTTTTGAGGCTACATGTTTAGACGTACACGCCACACCAAATCTGTTCGAGTTACAACGTGTTGTTTAGGAGATACAAGCTAATATTTTACAATGTGTTAATTCTTCTCATAAAGTGTTTCCAATACTTACGTATTTGTCTTTACTCTGCAACATTGTATTTTCTTATAACGTGGTATTCTTACATATTCTTTCGATAGAAAACTGTCCTGTGCGTTCCCTTTTGTGGCTACACACTTAGACATACAGGCAACACCAAAGCTATTCAAGTTACAACATGTAGTTTAGGAAAAAGAAGATGATTTCGCAGGACGCGGGATTTCCTTAAAACGTGGTTTTCTGAAAAATTTTGACGAAAGAAAATTCTCCTGTGGGTTCTCTTTTGTGGCTACACATTTAGACGTACACGCCACACCAAAACCTTTCGAGTTACAATGGGCTTTTTAGGAAATACAAGCTAATTTTGTACGATGCATTATTTCTTCTCTAAAGTGTTTCAAATACGTATGTATCTATCTTTACTCTGCAACACTGTATTTCCTTATAACGTGGTATTCTTACATATTCGTTCGAGAGAAAACTCTCCTGTGCGTTCTCTTTTAAGGCTACACGCTTAGACATACACGCAGCACCAATGCTTTTCGAGTTACAACGTGTTGTTTAGGAAAAACAAGATAATTTCGCACGATGCGGGATTTCCTTAAAACGTTTTTTTCTGACAAATTTTGACGAAAGAAAATTCTCCTGTGGGTTCTCTTTTGAGGCTACACGTTTAGACTTACATGCCACACCAAATCTTTTCGAGTTACAACATGTTGTTTAGGAGATACAAGCTAATTTTGTAAGATGCGTTATTTCTTTTCGTAAAGTGTTTCCAATACATACGTATTTGTCTTTACTCTGCAACACTGTATTTCCTTATAACGTGGTATTCTTATATATTCTTTCGAGAGAAAACTCTCCTGTGCATTCTCTTTTGAGGCCACACGTTTAGACATACACGCAACACCAAAGCTTTTGGAGTTACAACGTGTTGTTTAGGAAAAACAAGATAATTTCGCACAATGCGGGATTTCCTTAAAACGTGGTTTTCTGACAAATTTGATGAAAGAAAATTCTCCTGTGGGTTCTCGTTGAGGCTACACGTTTCAACTTACACGCCACACCAAATCCTTCGAGTTACAACGTGTTGTTTAGGAAATACAAGCTAATTTTGTACGATGTATTATTCCTTCTCGTAAAGTGTTTCCAATAAGTAAGTATCTGTCTTTACTCTGCAATACTTATTTCCTTATAACGTGGTATTCTTATATATTCTTTCGAGAGAATCCTCTACTGTGCATTCTCTTTTGAGGCTACACACTTAGACATACAGGCAACGCCAAAGCTTTTCGAGTTACAATGTGTTGTTTAGGAAAACAAGATGATTTCGCATGATGCAGGATGTCCTTAAAACGTGGTTTTCTGAAAAAATTTTGACGAGAGAAAATTCTCCAGTGGGTTCTCTTTTGAGGCTACACGTTTAGATGTAAACACCACAGCAAATCTTTTCGAGTTACAACGTGTTGTTTCGGAGATACAAGCTAATTTTGTACCATGTGTTATTTCTTCTCGTTAAGTGTTTCCAATATGTAAGAATTTGTCTTTACTCTGCAACACCGTATTTCCTTATAACGTGGTATTCTTACATATTCTTTCGAGAGAAAACTCTCCTGTGCGTTCTCTTTTGAGGCTACATGCTTAGACATACACGTAACACCAAAGCTTTTCGAGTTACAACGTGTTGTTTAGGAAAAACAAGATAATTTCGCACAATGCGGGATTTCCTCAAAACGTGTTTTCTGAAAAATTTTGACGAAAGAAAATTCTCCTGTGGGTTCTCTTTTGAGGCTACGCATTTAGATGTAAACACCACACCAAACAGTTTCAAGTTACAACGTGTTGTTTAGGAGATACAACCTAACTTTGAACGATGCGTTATTTCATCTCTAAAAGTGTTTCCAATAAGTACCTATTTGTCTTTAGACTGCAACACTGTATTTCCTTCGAACGTGGTATTCTTACATCTTATTTCAAGAGAAAACACTGCTGTGCATTGGCTTTTGAGGATACAGGCTTAGACATACACGCAACAGCAAAGCTTTTCATGTTACAACGTGTTGTTTAGGAAAAACAAGATAATTTCGCACGATGCGGGATTACCATAAAACGTGATTTTCTGACATATTTTGACGAAAGAAAATTCTCCTGTGGGTTCTCTTTTGAGGCTACACATTTAGACGTACATGCCACACCAACTCTTTTCGAGTTCCAACGTGTTGTTTAGGAGATACAAGCTAATTTTGTATGATGCGTTATTTCTTCTCATAAAGTGTTTCCAATACGTACGTATTTGTCTTTATTCTGCAACACTGTATTTCCTTATAACGTGGTATTCTTACATATTCTTTTGAGAGAAAACTCTCCTGTGCATTCTCTTTTGAGGCTACACGCTTAGATATACAAGTAACACCAAAGCTTTTCGAGTTACAACATGTTGTTTAGGAAAAACAAGATAATTTCGCACAATGCGGGATTTCCTAAAAACGTGATTTCTGAAAAATTTTGAAAGAAGAAAAATCTCCTCTGGGTTCTCTTTTGAGGCTACAAGTTTAGTCGTACACCCCACACCAAATCGTTTCGAGTGACAACGTGTTGTTAAGGAGATACAAGCTAATTTTGAACGATGCGTTATTTCATCTCTAAAAGTGTTTCCAGTACGTACGTATTTGTCTTTAGTCTACAACACTGTATTTCCTTACAACGTGGTATTCTTACATCTTCTTTTGAGAGAAAATTCTCCTGTGGGTTCTCTTTTGAGGCTACACGAGTTACAACGTGTTGTTTAGGAGAGACAAGCTAATTTTTTATAATGCGTTAATTTTTCTCATAAAGTGTTTCCAAGCTAATTTTGAACGATGCATTATTTCTTCGTGTAGCCTCAAAAGAGAACCCTAAACAACACGTTGTAACTCGAAAAGCTTTGGTGTTGCGTGTATGTCTAAACGTGTGGCCTCAAAAGAGAAGGCACAGGAGAGTTTCTCTCAAAAGAATATGTAAGAATACCACGTTATAAGGAAATACAGTGTTGCAGAGTAAAGACAAATACATACGTATTGGAAACACTTAATGAGAAGAAATAACGCATCGTACAAAATTAGCTTGTATCTCCTAAACAACACGTTGTAACTCGAAAATATTTGGTGTGGCGTGTCCGTGTAAACATGTAGCCTCAAAAGAGAACCCACAGGATAATTTTCGTTCGTCAATATTTGTCAGAAAACCACGTTTTAAGGAAGTCCCACATCGTGCGAAATTATCTTGTTTTTCCTAAACAACATGTCGTAACTCGAAAAGCTTTGGTGTTGCGTGTATGTCTAAGCGTGTAGCCTCAAAAGAGAAGGCACAGGAGAGTTTTCTCTCGAAAGAATATGTAAGAATACCACGTTATAAGGAAATACAATGTTGCAGTGTAAATACAAATACTTATGTATAGGAAACACTTTACGAGAAGAAATAAAGCATCGTACAAAATTAGCTTTTATCTCCTAAACAACACGTTGTAACTCGAAATATTTTGTGTGTCGTGTACATCTAAACGTGTAGCCTCAAAAGAGAAGGCACAGGAGAGTTTTCTCTCGAAAGAATATGTAAGAATACCACGTTTTTAGGAAATACAGAGTTGCAGAGTAAAGACAAATATGTATGTATTGGCAACACCTTATGAGAAAAAATAAGGCATCGTACAAAATTAGTCTGTATCTCCTAAACAACACGTTGTAACTGAAAAGGATTTGGTGTGGCGTGTACGTCTAAACGTGTAGCCTCAAAAGAAAACCAACAGGAGAATTTTCTTTGGTCAAAATTTTTCAGAAAACCACGTTTTAAGGAAATCCCGCATCTTGCGAAATTATCTTGTTTTTCCTAAACAACACGTTGTAACTCGAAAAGCTTTGGTGTTGCCTGTATGTCTAAGCGTGTAGCCTCAAGAGAGAAGGCACAGGAGAGTTTTTTCTCGAAAGAATATGTAAGAATACCACGTTTTAAGGAAATACAGTGTTGCAGAGTAAAGACAAATACATTCGTATTGGCAACACTTTACGAGAAGAAATAACGCATCGTACAAAATTAGCTTGTATCTCCTAAACAACACGATGTAACTCGAAAAGATTTGGTGTGGCGTGTACGTCTAAATGTGTAGCCTCAAAAGTGAACTTAAAGTAGTATTTTCTTTCGTCAAAATTTGTCAGAAAACCACGTTTTATGGAAATCCCGCATCGTGGAAATTATCTTGTTTTTCCTAAACAACACGTTGTAACTCGAAAAGCTTTGGTGCTGCGTGTATGTCTAAGCGTGTAGCCTCAAAAGAGAACGCACAGGAGAGTTTTCTCTCGAAAGAATATGTAAGAATACCGCGTTATAAGGAAATACAGTGTTGCAGAGTAAAGACAAATACGTACTTATTGGAAACACTTAAACTTTACGAGAAGAAATAAGGCATCGTAAAAAATTAGTATGTATCTCCTAAACATCACGTTATAACTCGAAAAGATTTGGTGTGGTGTGTACGTCTAAACATGTAGGCTCAAACGAGAACCCACAGGAGAATTTTCGTTCATCAAAATTTGTCAGAAAACCACGTTTTAAGGAAATCCTGCATCGTGCGAAATTATCTTGTTTTTCCTAAGCAACACGTTGTAATGCGAAAACCTTTGGTGTTGCGTGTATGTCTAAGCGTGTAGCCTCAAAAGAGAATGCGAAGGAGAGTTTTTTTCTCGAAAGAATATATAAGAATACCACGTTATTAGGAAATACAGTGTTGCAGAGTAAAGACAAATATTTACGTATTGGAAAAACTTTACGAGAAGAAATAACGCATCTTACAAAATTAGCTTGTATCTCCTAAACAACACGTTGTAACTTAAAAAGATTTGGTGTGGCGTGTACGTCTAATCGTGTAGCCTCAAAAGAGAAACCATAGGAGAATTTTCTTTGGTCAAAATTTGTCAGAAAACCACGTATGAAGGAAATACCGCATCATGCGAAATTATTTTGTTTTTCCTAAACAAAACGTTTTAACTCGAAAAGCTTTGATGTTGCCTGTATGTCTAAGCGTGTAGCCCCAAAAGAGAACGCACAGGAGAGTTTTCTCTCGAAAGAATATGTAAGAATATCACGTTGTAAGGAAATACAGTGTTGCAGAGTAAAGGAAAATACATATGTATTGGAAACGCACCATCAAAGCTTTTCGAGTTACAACGTGTTGTTTAGGAAAAGCAAGATAATTTCGCACGATGAGTGATTTCCTTAAAACATGGTTTTCTGAGAAATATTAACGAAAAAAAAATTCTCCTGTGGGTTATCTTTTGAGGCTACACGTTTAGACGTGCACGCCACACCAAATCTTTTCGAGTTACAAACTGTTGTTTAGGAGATACAAGCTAATTTTTTATGATGCTTTATTTCTTCTTGTAAGGTGTTTCCAATAGGTACGTATTTGCCTTTAGTCTGCAACACTGTATTTCCTTATAACGTGGTATTCTTACATATTCTTTCGAGAGAAAACTTTCCTGTGCGTCCTCTTTTGAGGCTACACGCTTGGACATACACGCAATACCAAAGATTTTCGCGTTACAACGTGTTGTTTAGGAAAAACAAGATAATTTCGCACGAAGAGGGATTTCCTTAATACGTGATTTTCTGACAAATTTTGACCAAAGAAAATTCTCCTATGGGTTCTCATTTGAGACTACACGTTTAGATGTACAGGCCACACCAAATCTTTTTAAGTTACAACATGTTGTTTAGGAGATACAAGCTAATTTTTTTACGATGCATTATTTCTTCTCGTAAAGTTTAAGTTTTTCCAATAAGTATGTATTTGCCTCTACTCTGCAACACTGTATTTCCTTATAACGTGGTATTCTTACATATTATTTCAAGAGAAAACTCTCCTGTGCGTTCTCGGATTTCCTTAAACCGTTGTGTTCTGACAAATTTTGAAGAAAGAAAATTCTCCTGTGGGTTCTCTTATGATGCTACACGTTTAGACATGCACGCCACACCAAATCCTTTCGAGTTACCACGTGTTGTTTAGGAGATACAGGCTAATTTTGTACGATGTGTTATTTCTTCTCGTAAATTGTTTCCAATACGTACGTATTTGTCTTTCTCTGCAACACTGTATTTCCTTATAACGTGGTATTCTTACATATTCTTTCGAGGGAAATCTCTCCTGAGCGTTCTCTTCTGAGGCTACATGTTTAGACATACAAGCAACACCAAAGCTTTTCGAGTTACAACGTGTTGTTTAGGAAAAACTAGATAATTTCGCACGATGCGAGATTTCCATAAACGTGGTTTTCTGAAAAATTTGACAATAGAAAGTTCTCCTGTGGGTTCTCTTTTGAGGCTACATGTTTAGACGTACACGCCACACCAAATCTGTTCGAGTTACAACGTGTTGTTTAGGAGATACAAGCTAATATTTTACAATGTGTTAATTCTTCTCATAAAGTGTTTCCAATACGTACGTATTTGTCTTTACTCTGCAACATTGTATTTCCTTATAACGTGGTATTCTTACATATTCTTTCAATAGAAAACTGTCCTGTGCGTTCCCTTTTGTGGCTACACACTTAGACATACAGGCAACACCAAAGCTATTCAAGTTACAACATGTAGTTTAGGAAAAAGAAGATGATTTCGCAGAACGCGGGATTTCCTTAAAACGTGGTTTTCTGAAAAATTTTGACGAAAGAAAATTCTCCTGTGGGTTCTCTTTTGTGGCTACACATTTAGACGTACACACCACACCAAAACCTTTCAAGTTACAATGTGCTTTTTAGGAAATACAAGCTAATTTTGTACGATGCATTATTTCTTCTCGTAAAGTGTTTCAAATACGTATGTATCTATCTTTACTCTGCAACACTGTATTTCCTTATAACGTGGTATTCTTACATATTCGTTCGAGAGAAAACTCTCCTGTGCGTTCTCTTTTAAGGCTACACGCTTAGACATACACGCAGCACCAAAGCTTTTCGAGTTACAACGTGTTGTTTAGGAAAAACAAGATAATTTCGCACAATGCGGGATTTCCTTAAAACGTGGTTTTCTGACAAATTTGACGAAAGAAAATTCTCCTGTGGGTTCTCTGTTGAGGCTACACGTTTCAACTTACACGCCACACCAAATCCTTCGAGTTACTACGTGTTGTTTAGGAAATACAAGCTAATTTTGTACGATGTATTATTCCTTCTCGTAAAGTGTTTCCAATAAGTAAGTATCTGTCTTTACTCTGCAATACTGTATTTCCTTATAACGTGGTATTCTTACATATTCTTTCGAGAGAATACTCTACTGTGCATTCTCTTTTGAGGCTACACGCTTAGACATACACGCAACACCAAAGCTTTTCGAGTTACAACGTGTTGTTTAGGAAAACAAGATGATTTCGCATGATGCAGGACGTCCTTAAAACGTGGTTTTCTGAAAAAATTTTGACGAGAGAAAATTCTCCAGTGGGTTCTCTTTTGAGGCTACACATTTAGATGTAAACACCACAGCATATCTTTTCGAGTTACAACGTGTTGTTTCGGAGATACAAGCTAATTTTGTACCATGTGTTATTTCTTCTCGTTAAGTGTTTCCAATATGTAAGAATTTGTCTTTACTCCGCAACACCGTATTTCCTTATAACGTGGTATTCTTACATATTCTTTCGAGAGAAAACTCTCCTGTGCGTTCTCTTTTGAGGCTACATGCTTAGACATACACGTAACACCAAAGCTTTCGAGTTACAATGTGTTGTTTAGGAAAAACCAGATAATTTCGCACATTGCGGGATTTCCTAAAAACGTGATTTCTGAAAAATTTTGACGAAAGAAAATTCTCCTGTGGGTTCTCTTTTGAGGCTACGCATTTAGTTGTAAACACCACACCAAACAGTTTCAAGTTACAACGTGTTGTTTAGGAGATACAACCTAACTTTGAACGATGCGTTATTTCATCTCTAAAAGTGTTTCCAATAAGTACCTATTTGTCTTTAGTCTGCAACACTGTATTTCCTTCGAACGTGGTATTCTTACATCTTATTTCAAGAGAAAACACTCCTGTGCATTGGCTTTTGAGGATACAGGCTTAGACATACACGCAACAGCAAAGCTTTTCATGTTACAACGTGTTGTTTAGGAAAAACAAGATAATTTCGCACGATGCGGGATTACCATAAAACGTGGTTTTCTGACATATTTTGACGAAAGAAAATTCTCCTGTGGGTTCTCTTTTGAGGCTACACATTTAGACGTACATGCCACACCAACTCTTTTCGAGTTCCAACGTGTTGTTTAGGAGATACAAGCTAATTTTGTATGATGCGTTATTTCTTCTCATAAAGTGTTTCCAATACGTACGTATTTGTCTTTATTCTGCAACACTGTATTTCCTTATAACGTGGTATTCTTACATATTCTTTTGAGAGAAAACTCTCCTGTGCATTCTCTTTTGAGGCTACACGCTTAGATATACAAGTAACACCAAAGCTTTTCGAGTTACAACATGTTGTTTAGGAAAAACAAGATAATTTCGCACAATGCGGGATTTCCTAAAAACGTGATTTCTGAAAAATTTTGAAAGAAGAAAAATCTCCTCTGGGTTCTCTTTTGAGGCTACAAGTTTAGTCGTACACCCCACACCAAATCGTTTCGAGTGACAACGTGATGTTAAGGAGATACAAGCTAATTTTGAACGATGCGTTATTTCATCTCTAAAAGTGTTTCCAGTACGTACGTATTTGTCTTTAGTCTACAACAGTGTATTTCCTTACAACGTGGTATTCTTACATCTTCTTTTGAGAGAAAATTCTCCTGTGGGTTCTCTTTTGAGGCTACACGAGTTACAACGTGTTGTTTAGGAGAGACAAGCTAATTTTTTATAATGCGTTAATTTTTCTCATAAAGTGTTTCCAAGCTAATTTTGAACGATGCATTATTTCTTCGTGTAGCCTCAAAAGAGAACCCTAAACAACACGTTGTAACTCGAAAAGCTTTGGTGTTGTGTGTATGTCTAAACGTGTGGCCTCAAAAGAGAAGGCACAGGAGAGTTTCTCTCAAAAGAATATGTAAGAATACCACGTTATAAGGAAATACAGTGTTTCAGAGTAAAGACAAATACATACGTATTGGAAACACTTTACGAGAAGAAATAACGCATCGTACAAAATTAGCTTGTATCTCCTAAACAACACGTTGTAACTCGAAAATATTTGGTGTGGCGTGTACGTGTAAACATGTAGCCTCAAAAGAGAACCCACAGGATAATTTTCGTTCGTCAATATTTGTCAGAAAACCACGTTTTAAGGAAGTCCCACATCGTGCGAAATTATCTTGTTTTTCCTAAACAACATGTCGTAACTCGAAAAGCTTTGGTGTTGCGTGTATGTCTAAGCGTGTAGCCTCAAAAGAGAAGGCACAGGAGAGTTTTCTCTCGAAAGAATATGTAAGAATACCACGTTATAAGGAAATACAATGTTGCAGTGTAAATACAAATACTTATGTATAGGAAACACTTTACGAGAAGAAATAAAGCATCGTACAAAATTAGCTTTTATCTCCTAAACAACACGTTGTAACTCGAAATATTTTGTGTGTCGTGTACGTCTAAACGTGTAGCCTCAAAAGAGAAGGCACAGGAGAGTTTTCTCTCGAAAGAATATGTAAGAATACCACGTTTTAAGGAAATACAGAGTTGCAGAGTAAAGACAAATATGTACGTATTGGCAACACCTTACGAGAAAAAATAAGGCATCGTACAAAATTAGTCTGTATCTCCTAAACAACACGTTGTAACTGAAAAGGATTTGGTGTGGCGTGTACGTCTAAACGTGTAGCCTCAAAAGAGAACCAACAAGAGAATTTTCTTTGGTCAAAATTTTTCAGAAAACCACGTTTTAAGGAAATCCCGCATCTTGCGAAATTATCTTGTTTTTCCTAAACAACACGTTGTAACTCGAAACGCTTTGGTGTTGCCTGTATGTCTAAGCGTGTAGCCTCAAGAGAGAAGGCACAGGAGAGTTTTTTCTCGAAAGAATATGTAAGAATACCACGTTTTAAGGAAATACAGTGTTGCAGAGTAAAGACAAATACATTCGTATTGGCAACACTTTACGAGAAGAAATAACGCATCATACAAAATTAGTCTGTATCTACTAAACAACACGTTGTAACTCGAAAAGATTTGGTGTGGCGTGTACGTCTTAATTTGTAGCCTCAAAAGAGAACCCACAGCAGAATTTTCTTACATCAAAATTTGTCAGAAAACCACGTTTTATGGAAATCCCGCATCTTGCGAAATTATCTTGTTTTTCCTAAACAACACGTTGTAACTCGAAAAGCTTTGGTGTTGCGTGTATGTCTAAGCGTGTAGCCTCAAAAGAGAAGGCACAGGAGAGTTTTCTCTCGAAAGAATATGTAAGAATACCACGTTATAAGGAAATACAGTGTTGCAGAGTAAAGACAAATACGTACGTATTGGAAACACTTTAGGAGAAGAAATAATGCTTCGTGCAAAATTAGCTTGTATCTCCTAAACAACACGTTTAACTCGAAAAGATTTGGTGTCACCTGTATGTCTAAACGTGTAGCCTCAAAAGAGAACCCACAGGAGAAATTTCTTTCATCAAATTTTGCCAGAAAACCACATTTTAAAGAAATCCCACATCGTGCGAAATTATCTTGTTTTTCCTAAACAACATGTCGTAACTCGAAAAGCTTTGGTGTTGCGTGTATGTGTAAGCGTGTAGCCTCAAAAGAGAAGGCACAGGAGAGTTTTCTCTCGAAAGAATATGTAAAAATACCACGTTATAAGGAAAGACAGTGTTGCAGAGTAAAGACAAATACTTATGTATAGGAAACACTTTAGGAGAAGAAATAACGCATCGTACAAAATTAGCTTTTATCTCCTAAACAACACGTTGTAACTCGAAATATTTTGTGTGGCGTGTACATCTAAACGTGTAGCCTCAAAAGAGAAGGCATAGGAGAGTTTTCTCTCGAAAGAATATGTAAGAATACCGCGTTTTAAGGAAATACAGAGTTGCAGAGTAAAGATAAATATGTACGTATTGGCAACACCTTACGAGAAAAAATAAGGCATCGTACAAAATTAGTCTGTATCTCCTAAACAACATGTTGTAACTGAAAAGGATTTGGTGTGGCGTGTACGTCTAAACGTGTAGCCTCAAAAGAGAACCCACAGGCGAATTTTCTTTCGTCAAAATTTTTCAGAAAACCACGTTTTGAGGAAATCCCGCATCTTGCGAAATTATCTTGTTTTTCCTAAACAACACGTTGTAACTCGAAAAGCTTTGGTGTTGCGTGTATGTCTAAGCGTGTAGCCTCAAAAGAGAAGGCACAGGAGAGTTTTTTCTCGAAAGAATATGTAAGAATACCACGTTTTAAGGAAATATCTTGTTGCAGATTAAAGACAAATACATATGTATTGGCAACACTTTACGAGAAGAAATGACGCATCGTACAAAATTAGTCTGTATCTCCGAAACAAAACGTTGTAACTTGAAAAGATTTGGTGTGGCGTGTACGTCTAAACGTGTAGCCTCAAAAGAGAACCCACAGGAGAATTTTCTTAGGTCAAAATTTGTCAGAAAACCTCGTTTTAAGGAAATCCCGCATCTTGCGAAATTATCTTGTTTTTCCTAAACAACACGTTATAACTAGAAAAGCTTTGGTGTTGCGTGTACATCTAAGCGTGTAGCCTCAAAAGGGAATGCACAGGAGAGTTTTCTCTCGAAAGAATATGTAAGAATACCACGTTATAAGGAAATACAGTGTTGCAGAGTAAAGACAAATATGTAGGTATAGGAAATACTTTACGAGAAGAAATAACTCTTTGTGCAAAATTAACTTGTATCTCCTAAACAACACGTTGTAACTCGAAATGATTTGGTGTGGCGTGTACATCTAAACGTGTGGCCTCAAAAGAGAACCCACGGGATAATTTTCTCTTGTCAAAATTTGTCAGAAAACCACGTTTTATGGAAATCCCTCATCGTGCGAAATTATCTAGTTTTTCATAAACAACACGTTATAACTTGAAAAGCTTTGGTGTTGCGTGTATGTCTAAGCCTATAGCCTCAAAAGAGAATGCACAGGAGAGTTTTCTCTCGAAAGAATATGTTAAAATACCACGTTATAAGGAAATACAGAGTTGCAGAGTAAAGACAAATAGGTATGTATTGGAAACACTTTATGAGAAGAAATAACGCATTGTACAAAATTAGCTTGTATCTCCTAAACAACACGTTGTAACTCGAAAGGATTTGGTGTGGCCTGTACGTCTAAAGGTGTAGCCTCAAAAGAAAACCCACAGGATAATTTTCTTTCGTTAAAATTTTTCTGAAAACCACATTTTATGGAAATCCCGCATCGTTCGAAATTATCTTGTTTTTCCTAAACAACATATTGTAACTCGAAAATCTTTTGTTTGCGTGTATGTCTAAGGGTGTAGCCTCAAAAGAGAAGGCACAGGAGAGTTTTCTCTCGAAAGAATATGTAAGAATACCACGTTAAAAGGAAATACAGTGTTGAAGAGTAAAGACAAATACGTACATATTGGAAACACTTTACGAGAAGAAATAACGCATCGTACAAAATTAGCTTGTATCTCCTAATCAACACGTTGTAACTCGAACTGATTTGGTGTGCTGTTTACATCTAAACGTGTAGCCTCCAAAGAGAACCCACAGGAGAATTTTGTTTCGTCAAAATTTGTCAGAAAACCACGTTTTAAGGAAATACCGCATCGTGTGAAATTACCTTGTTTTTCCTAAACAACACGTTGTATCTCGAAAAGCTTTGGTTTTGTGTGTAGGTCTAAGCGTGTAGCCTCAAAAGAGAACGCAGAGGAGAGTTTTCTCTCGAAAGAATATGTAAGAATACCACGTTATAAGTACATACAGTGTTGCAGAGTAAAGATAAATAGGTACGTATTGTAAATACTTTATGAGAAGAATTAATGCATGGTACAAAATTAGCTTGTATCTCCTAAACAACTCCTTGTAACTCGAAAGGATTTGGTGTGGCTCGTACGTATACATGTGTAACCTCAAAAAAGAACCCACAGGAGAACTTTCTTTCCTCAAAATTTGTCCAAAAACCACGTTTTAGGGAAATCTCTCATCGTGCAAAATTATCTTGTTTTTCCTAAACAACACGTTGTAACTCAAAAAGCTTTGGTGTTGCGTGTATGTCTGAGCTTGTAGCCTCTAAAGAGAATGCACAGGAGAGTTTTCTCTCGAAAGAACATGTAAGAATACAACGTTATAAGGAAATACAGTGTTGCAGAGTAAAGACAAATACGTACGTATTGGAAACACTTTACGAGAAGAAATAACGCATCGTAAAAAATTAGCTTGTATCTCCTAAACAACACGTGGTAACTCGAAAGGATTTGGTGTGGCGTGTACTTCTAAACGTGTAGCCTCAAAAGAGAACCCACAGGAGAATTTTCTTTCGTCAAAATTTGTCAGAAAACCACGTTTTAAGGTAATCCTGCATTGTGCGAAATTATCTTGTTTTTCCTAAACAACACGTTGTAACTCGAAAAGCTTTGGTATTGCCTGTATGTCTAAGTGTGTAGCCTCAAAAGGGAACGCACAGGATAGTTTTCTCTCGAAATAATATGTAAGAATACCACGTTATAAGGAAATACAATGTTGCAGAGTAAAGACAAATACATACTTACTGGAAACACTTTACGAGAAGAATTAACGCATTGCAAAAAATTAGCTTGTATCTCCTAAACAACACGTTGTAACTCGAAAAGATTTGGTGTGGCGTGTACGTCTAAATATGTAGCCTCAAAAGAGAACCAACAGGAGAATTTTCTTTCGTCAAAATTTTTCAGAAAACCACGTTTTAAGGAAATCCCGCATCGTGTGAAATCATCTCCTTTTTCCTAAACAACATGTTGTGACTCGAAAAGCTTTGGTGTTGCGTGTATGTGTAAGCGTGGAGCCTCAAAAGAGAAGGCACAGGAGAGTTTTCTGTCGAAAGAATATGTAAGAATACTACGTTATAAGGAAATACAATTTTGCAGATTAAAACAAATAAGTACATATTGGAAACACTTTACGAGAAGAAATAACGCATCGTACAAAATTAACTTGTATCACCAAACAGCACGTTGTAAATCGAAATGATTTGGTGTGACGTGTATGTCTAAACGTGTAGCCTAAAGAGAGAACCCACAGGATAATTTTCTTTCATCAAAATTTGTCAGAAACCACGTTTTAAGGAAATCTCACATCGTGCGAAATTATCTTGTTTTTCCTAAACACCACGCTGTAACTCGAAAAGCTTTGGTGTTGCGTGTATGTCTAAGCTTGTAGCCTCAAAAGAGAACGCACAAGAGAGTTTTCTCTTGAAAGATTATGTACGAATACCACGTTATAAGGAAATACAATTTTGCAGAGTAAAGACAAATAAGTACATACTGGAAACACTTTACGAGAAGAAATAACGCATCGTACAAAATTAGATTGTATCTCCTAAACAACACGTTGTAACTCGAAAAGATTTGGTGTGACGTGTACGTCTAAAAGTGTAACGTCAAAAGAGAACCCACAAGAGAATTTTCTTCCCTCAAAATTTGTCAGAAACCACGTTTTAAGGAAATCTCTCATCGTGCGAAATTATCTTGTTTTTTTTCTAAACAACACATTGTATCAGGAAAAGATTTGGTGTTGTGTGTATGTCTAAGAGTGTAACCTCAAAAGAGAACGCACAGGATAGTTTTCTCTCAAAAGGATATGTAAGAATACCATGTTATAAGGAAATACAATGTTGCAGAGTCAAGACAAATACGTACGTATTGGAAACACTTTACGAGAAGAATTAACGCATCGTAAAAAATTAGCTTGTATCTCCTAAACAACACGTTGTAACTCGAAAAGATTTGGTGTGGCATGTACATCTAAACGTGTAGCCTCAAAAGAGAACCCACAGGAGAATTTTCTTTATTCAAAATTTTTCAGAAAACCACGTTTTAAGGAAATCCCGCATCGTGCGAAATCATCTATTTTCCAAAACAGCATGTTGTAACTCGAAAAGCTTTGGTGTTGCATGTATGTGTAAGTGTGGAGCCTCAAAAGTGAAGGCACAGGAGAGTTTTCTCTCGAAAGAATATGTAAGAATACCACGTTATAAGGAAATACAATTTTGCAGAGTAAAGACAAATAAGTGCATATTGGAAACACTTTACGAGAAGAAATAACGCATCATATAAAATTAGCTTGTATCTCTGAAACAACACGTTGTAACTCGAAAATATTTGGTGTGACGTGTACATCTAAAAGTGTAACCTCATACGAGAACCCACAGCAGAATTTTGTTTCATCAAAATTTGTCAGAAACCACGTTTTAAGGAAATCTCGCATTGTGCGAAATTATCTTGTTTTTCCTAAACAACATGTTGTAACTCAAAAAGCTTTGGTGTTGCCTGTATGTCTAAGCTTGTAGCCTCAAAAGAGAATGCACAGGAGAGTTTTCTCTCGAAAGAATATGTAAGAATACCACATTATAAGGAAATACAGTGTTGCAGAGTAAAGACAACTACATACGTATTGGAAACACTTTAAGAGAAAAAATAACACATCGTACAAAATTAGCTTGTATCTCCTAAACAACACGTTGTAACTCGAAAAGATTTGGTGTGGCTCATACCTCTACACGTGTAGCCTCAAAAGAGAACCCACAGGAGAACTTTCTTTCATCAAAATTTTTCAGAAAACCACGTTTTATGGAAATCTCGCATCGTGCGAAATTATCTTGTTTTTCGTAAACAACACGTTGTAACTCGAAAAGCTTTGGCGTTGCGTGTTTGTCTAAGCGTGTAGCCTCAAAAGAGAATGCACAGGAGAGTTTTCCCTCGAAAGAATATGTAAGAATACCACGTTATAAGGAAATACAGTGTTGCAGAGTAAAGACAAAAAAAGTACGTATTGGAAACTCTATAGGAGAAGAAATAACGCATCGTACAATATTTGCTTGTATCTCCTAAACAACACGTGGTAACTCGAAAGGATTTGGTGTGGCGTGTATGTCTAAACGTGTAGCCTCTAAAGAGAACCCACGGGAGAATTTTTTTCCTCCAAATTTGTCAGAAAACCACGTTTTAAGGAAATCCCGCATCGTGCAAAATTATCTTGTTTTTCATAAACAACACGTTGTAACTCGAAAAGAGTTGGTGTTGACTGTATGTCTAAGTGTGTAGCCTCAAAGGGGAACGCACAGGATAGTTTTCCCTCTAAAGAATATGTAAGAATACCACGTTATAAGGAAATACAATGTTGCAGAGTAAAGACAAACACGTACTTCTTGGAAACACTTTATGAGAAGAATTAACGCATCGTAAAAAATTAGCTTGTATCTCCTAAACAACACGTTGTAACTCGAAAAGATTTGGTGTTGCATGTACATCTAAACGTGTAGCCTCAAAAGAAAACCCACAGGAGATTTTTCTTTCATCAAAATTTGTCAGAAACCACGTTTTAAGGAAATCTCGCATCGTGCGAAATTATCTTGTTTTTCCTAAACAACACGTTGTAACTCGAAAACCTTTGGTGTTGCGTGTATATCTAAGCATGTAGCCTCAAAAGAGAACGCACAGGAGAGTTTTCCCTCGAAATAATATGTACGAATACCACGTTATAAGGAAATACAGTGTTGCAGAGTAAAGACAAATAAGTACGAATTGGAAACACTTTACGAGAAGAAATAAGGCATCGTAAAAAATTGGCTTGTATCTCCTAAACAACACGTTGTACCTCGAAAAGATTTGGTGTGGCTCATACGTCTACACGTGTAGCCTCAAAAAAGAACGAACAGGAGAACTTTCTTTCGTTAAAATTTCTCAGGAAACCACGTTTTAAGGAAATACCGCATCATGCAAAATTATCTTGTTTTTCCTAAACAGCATGATGTAACTCAAAAAGCTTTGGTGTTGCATGTATGTCTAAGCGAGTAACCTCTAAAGAGAACGCACAGGATAGTTTTCTCTCGAAAGAATATGTAAGAATACTACGTTATTAGGAAATACAATGTTGCAGAGTAAAAACACATACGTACCTATTGGAAAAACTTTACAAGAAGAATTAACGCATCGTACAAAATTAGCTTGTATCTCCTAAACAACACGTGGTAACTCGAAAGGATTTGGTGTGGTGTGTACGTCTAAACATGTAGCCTCAAAAGAGAACCCACAGGAGAATTTACTTTCATCAACATTTTTCAGAAAACCACGTTTTAAGGAAATCCCGCATCGTGCGAAATGATCTTCTTTTTCCTAAACAACATGTTGTACCTCGAAAAGCTTTGGTGTTGCGTGTATGTGTAAGCATGGAGCGACAAAAGGGACAGCACAGGAGAGTTTTCACTCGAAAGAATATGTAAGAATACCACGTTATAAGGAAATACAATTTTGCAGAGTAAAGACAAATAAGTACTTATTGGTAACACTTTACGAGAAGAAATAACGCATCATTCAAAATTAGCTTGTATCTCCTAAACAACACGTTGTAACTCGAAAAGATTTGGTGTGACGTGTATGTCTAAACGTGTAGCCTCAAAAGAGAACCCACAGGAGAATTTTCTTTCATCAAAATTTGTCAAAAACCACGTTTTAAGGAAATCTCGCATCGTGCGAAATTATCTTGTTTTTCCTAAACAACACGTTGTAACTCGAAAAGCTTTGGTGTTGCGTGTATGTCTAAGCTTTTAGCCTCAAAAGAGAACGCACAGGAGAGTTTTCTCTCGAACGAATATGTAAGAATACCACGTTATAAGAAAACACAGTGTTGCAGAGTAAAGACAAATACGTACATATTGGAAACACTTGAAGAGAAGAAATAACGCATCATACAAAATTAGCTTGTATCTCCTAAACAACACGTTGTAACTCGAAAAGATTTGGTGTGGCTCGTACCTCTACACGTGTAGCCTCAAAAGAGAACCCACAGGAAAACTTTCTTTCGTCAAAATTTTTCAGGAAACCACGTTTTATGGAAATCTCGCTTCAAGCGAAATTATCTTGTTTTTCCTAAAAAACACATTGTAACTCGAAAAGCTTTGGCGTTGCGTGTTTGTCTAAGCGTGTAGCCTCAAAGAGAACGCACAGGAGAGTTTTCCCTCGAAATAATATGTAAGAATACCACGTTATAAGGAAATACAGTGTTGCAGAGTAAAGACAAATAAGTATGTATTGGAAACACTTTACCAGAGGAAATAATGCATTGTTCAAAATTGCTTGTATCTCCTAAACAACACGTTGTAACTCGAAAAGATTTGGTGTGGCTCATATGTCTACACGTGTAGCCTCAAAAGAGAATGCACAGGAGAACTTTCTTTCGTCAAAATTTCTCAGGAAACCACGTTTTAAGGAAATCCCGCATCGTGCAAAATTATCTTGTTTTTCCTAAACAACACTATGTAACTCGAAAATCTTTGGTGTTGCATGTATGTCTAAGTGTGTAGCCTCAAAAGAGAACGCACAGGAGAGTTTTCCCTCGAAAGAATATGTAAGAATACCACGTTATAAGGAAATACAGTGTAGCAGAATAAAGACAAATACGTACCTATTGGAAACACTTTACGAGAAGAAATAAAGCATCGTAAAAAATTTGCTTGTATCTCCTAAACATGTTGTAACTTGAAAAGATTTGGTGTGGCTCGTACGTCTAAAAGTGTAGCCTCCAAAGAGAACCCACAGGAGAACTTTCTTTCGTCAAAATTTGTCAGAAAACCACGTTTTAAGGAAATCCCGCATCGTGCAAAATTATCTTGTTTTTCCAAAACAACACGTTGTAACTCGAAAAGCTTTGGTGTTGCGTGTATGTCAAAGCATGTAGCCTCTAAAGAGAACGCACAGGAGAGTTTTCTCTCGAAAGAACATGTAAGAATACAACGTTATAAGGAAATACAGTGTTGCAGAGTAAAGACAAATACATACGTATTGGAAACACTTTATGAGAAGAAATAACACATCGTACAAAATTAGCTTGTATCTTCTAAATAACACGTGATAACTCGAAAGGATTTGGTGTCGCGTGCACGTCTAAACGTATAGCCTCAAAAGAGAACCCACAGGAGAATTTTCTTTCGTCAAAATTTGTCAGAACACAACGTTTTAAGGAAATCCCGCATCATGCGAAATTATCTTGTTTTTCATAAACAACACGTTGTAACTCGAAAAGCTTTGGTGTTGCCTGTATGTCTAAGTGTGTAGCCTCAAAAGGGAACGCAAAGGATAGTTTTCTCTCGAAAGAATATGTAGGAATACCACGTTATAAGGAAATACAATGTTGCAGAGTAAAGACAAATACGTACGTATTGGAAACACTTTACGAGAAGAAATAAGGCATCGTACAAAATTAGCTTGTATCTCCTAAACAACACGTGGTAACTCGAAAGGATTTGGTGTGACGTGTACGTCTAAACGTGTAGCCTCAAAAGAGAACCCACAGGAGAATTTTCTTTCGTTAAAATTTTCAGAAAACCACGTTTTAAGGAAATCCCGCATTGTGGGATATCATCTTCTTTTTCCTAAACAACATGTTGTAACTCGAAAAGCTTTGGTGTTGCATGTACTTGTAAGCATGGAGCCTCCAAAGGGAAAGCACAGGAGAGTTTTCTCTCGAAAGAAAATGTAAGAATACCACGTTATAAGGAAATACAATTTTCCAGAATAAAGACATATAAGTACATATTGGTAACACTTTATGAGAAGAAATAACGCATCATTCAAAATTAGCTTGTATCTCCTAAACAACACGATGTAACTCGAAAGGATTTGGTGTGACGTGTATGTCTAAACGTGTAGCCTCAAAAGAGAACCCACAGGAGAATTTTCTTTCATCAAAATTTGTCAGAAACTACGTTTTGAGGAATTCTCGCATTCTGCAAAATTATCTTGTTTTTCCTAAACAACACGTTGTAAATCAAAACCTTTGGTGTTGCGTGTATGTCTAAGCATGTAGCCTCAAAAGAGAATGCACAGGAGAGTTTTCTCTCGAAAGAATATGTAAGAATACCACGTTATAAGGAAATACAGTGTTGCAGAGTAAAGACAAATTCGTACATATTGGAAACACTTTAAGAGAAGAAATAACACATCGTACAAAATTAGCTTGTATCTCCTAAGCAACACGTTGTAACTCGAAAAGATTTGGTATGGCTCGTACCTCTACACGTGTAGCCTCAAAAGAGAACCCACAGGAGAACTTTCTTTTGTCAAATTTTTTCAGAAAACCACGTTTTATGGAAATCTCGCATCGTGCAAAATTATCTTGTTTTTCCAAAACAACACGTTGTAACTCGAAAAGCTTTGGTGTTGCGTGTATGTCTAAGCGTGTATCCTCTAAAGAGAACACACAGGAGAGTTTTCTCTCGAAAGAACATGTAAGAATACAACGGTATAAGGAAATACAGTGTTGCAGAGTAAAGACAAATACTTACTTATTGGAAACACTTTACGAGATGAAATAACACATCATACAAAATTAGCTTGTATCTCCTAAACAACACGTGGTAACTCAAAAGGATTTGGTGTGGCATGTACCTCTAAACATGTAGCCTCAAAAGAGAACCCACAGGACTATTTTCTTTCATCAAAATTTGTCAGAAAACCACGTTTTAAGGAAATACCGCATCGTGCGAAATCATCTTGTTTTTCATACACAACACGTTATACCTCGAAAAGCTTTGGTGTTGCCTTTATGTCTAAGTGTGTAGCCTCAAAAGGGAACGCACAGGATAGTTTTCTCTCGAAGGAATGTGTAAGAATACCACGTTATAAGGAAATACAGTGTTGCAGAGTAAAGACAAATACGTACATATTGGAAACACTTTACGAGAAGAATTAACGCATCATACAAAATTAGCTTGTATCTCCTAAACAATACGTTGTATCTCGGAAAGATTTGGTGTGGCGTGTACGTCTAAACATGTAGCCTCAAAAGAGAATCCACAGCAGAATTTTCTTTCGTCAAAATTTGTCAGAAAACCACGTTTTAAGGAAATCCTGCATCGTGGGAAATCATCTTCTTTTTCCTAAACAACATGTTGTAACTCGAAAAGCTTTGGTGTTGCGTGTATGTGTAAGCGTGGAGCCTCAAAAGAGAAGGCACAGGAGAGTTTTCTCTCGAAAGAATATGTAAGAATACCACGTTTTTACGAAATACAATTTTGCAGAGTAAAGACAAATAAGTACATATTGGAAACACTTTAGGTGAAGAAATAACGCATCATACAAAATTAGCTTGTATCTCCTAAACAACACGTTGTAAATCGAAAAGATTTGGTGTGACGTGTATGTCTAAACGTGTACCCTCAAAAGAGAACCGACAGGAGAATTTTCTTTCATCAAAATTTGTCAGAAACCACGTTTTAAGGAAATCTCGCATTGTGCGAAATTATCTTGTTTTTCCTTAAAAACACGTTGTAACTCGAAAAGCTTTGGTGTTGCGTGTATATCTAAGCTTGTAGCCTCACAAGAGAACGCACAGGAGACTTTTTTCTCGAAAGAATATGGAAGAATACCACGTTATAAGGAAATACAGTGTTGCAGAGTAAAGACAAATACGTACCTATTTGAAACACTTTATGAGAAGAAATAACGCATCGAACAAAATTAGCTTGTATCTCCTAAACAACACGTTGTAACTCGAAAAGATTTGGTGTGGCTCGTTCTTCTACACGTGTAGCCTCAAAAGAGAACCCACAGGAGAACTTTCTTTCTTCAAAATTTTTCAGAAAACCACGTTTTATGGAAATCTCGCATCGTGCGAAATTATCTTGTTTTTCCTAAACAACACTTTGTAACTCGAAAAGCTTTGGCGTTGCGTGTTTGTCTAAGCGTGTAGCCTCAAAAGAGAATGCACAGGAGAGTTTTCCCTCGAAAGAATATGTAAGAATACCACGTTATAAGGAAATACAGTGTTGTAGAGTAAAGACAAATAAGTACGTATTGGAAACACTTACTGAGAAGAAATAACGCATAGTACAAAATTTGCTTCTATCTCCTAAACAACACGTTGTAACTTGAAAAGATTTGGTGTGGCTCGTACGTATGCACGTGTAACCTCAAAAGAGAACCCACAGGAGAACTTTCTTTCGTCAAAATTTGTCAGAAAACCACGTTTTAAGGAAATCCCGCATCGTGCAAAATTATCTTGTTTTTCCTAAACAACAAGTTGTAACTCAAAAAGCTTTGGTGTCGCATGTATGTCTAAGCGTGTAGCCTCTAAAGAGAACACACAGGAGAGTTTTCTCTCGAAAGAACATGTAAGAATACAACGTTATAAGGAAATACAGTGTTGCAGAGTAAAGGCAAATAAATACGTATTGGAAACACTTTACCAGAAGAAATAACGCATCATATAAATTAGATTGTATCTCATAAACAACATGTGGTAACTCAAAAGGATTTGGTGTGGCGTGTACGTCTAAACGTGTAGCCTTAAAAGAGAACCCACAGGAGATTTTTCTTTCATCAAAATTTGTTAGAAACCACGTTTTAAGGAAATCCCGCATCGTGCGAAATTACCTTCTTTTTCCTAAACAACACGTTGTAACTTGAAAAGCTTTGGTGTTGCATGTATGTCTAAGCGTGTAAGCGCAAAAGAGAATGCACAGGAGAGTTTTCTCTCGAAAGAATATGTAAGAATACCACATTATAAGGAAATACAGTGTTGCAGAGTAAAGACAACTACGTACGTATTGGAAACTCTTTATGAGAAGAAATTACCCATTGTACAAAAATAGCTTGTATCTCCTAAACAACATGTTGTAACTCGAAAAGATTTTGTGTGGCTCGTACTTCTACATGTGAGCCTCAAAAGAGAACCCACAGGAAAACTTTCTTTCTCAAGATATTTCAGAAAACTACGTTTTAAGGAAATCTCGCATTGTGCGAAATTATCTTGTTTTTCCTAAACAACACGTTGTAACTCGAAAAGCTTTGGCGTCGTGTATTTGTCTAAGCGTGTAGCCTCAAAGGAGAACACACAGGAGAGTTTTCCCTCGAAAGAATATGTAAGAATACCATGTTATAAGGAAATACAGTGTTGCAGAGTAAAGACAAATAAGTACTTATTGGAAACACTTTACGAGAAGAAATAACGCATCTTACAAAATTTGCTTGTATCTCCTAAACAACACGTTCTAACTCGAAAAGATTTGGTGTGGCTCGTACGTCTACACGTGTAGCCTCAAAAGAGAACCCACAGAAGAACTTTCTTTCGTCAAAGTTGTCAGAAAACAACGTTTTAAGGAAATCCCACATCGTGCAAAATTATCTTGTTTTTCCTAAACAACACGTTGTAACTCAAAAAGCTTTGGTGTTGCGTGTATGTCTAAGCATGTAGCCTCTACAGAGAACGCACAGGAGAGTTTTCTCTCGAAAGAACATGTAAGAATAAAACATTATAAAGAAATACAGTGTTGCAGAATAAAGACAAATATGTACGTATTGGAAAGACTTTACGAGAAGAAATAACGCATCGTACAAAATTAGCTTGTATCTCCTAAACAACACGTGGTAACTCGAAAGGATTTGGTGTGACGTGTATGTCTAAACGTGTAGCCTCAAAAGAGAACCCACAGGAGAATTTTCTTTCATCAAAATTTGTCAAAAACCACGTTTTATGGAAATCTCGCATCGTGCGAAATTATCTTGTTTTTCCTAAACAACACTTTGTAACTCGAAAAGCTTTGGCGTTGCGTGTTTGTCTAAGCGTGTAGCCTCAAAAGAGAATGCACAGGAGAGTTTTCCCTCGAAAGAATATGTAAGAATACCACGTTATAAGGAAATACAGTGTTGTAGAGTAAAGACAAATAAGTACGTATTGGAAACACTTACTGAGAAGAAATAACGCATAGTACAAAATTTGCTTCTATCTCCTAAACAACACGTTGTAACTTGAAAAGATTTGGTGTGGCTCGTACGTATGCACGTGTAACCTCAAAAGAGAACCCACAGGAGAACTTTCTTTCGTCAAAATTTGTCAGAAAACCACGTTTTAAGGAAATCCCGCATCGTGCAAAATTTTCTTGTTTTTCCTAAACAACAAGTTGTAACTCAAAAAGCTTTGGTGTTGCGTGTATGTCTAAGCGTGTAGCCTCTAAAGAGAACACACAGGAGAGTTTTCTCTCGAAAGAACATGTAAGAATACAACGTTATAAGGAAATACAGTGTTGCAGAGTAAAGGCAAATAAATACGTATTGGAAACACTTTACCAGAAGAAATAACGCATCATATAAATTAGAATGTATCTCCTAAACAACATGTGGTAACTCAAAAGGATTTGGTGTGGTGTGTACGTCTAAACGTGTAGCCTTAAAAGAGAACCCACAGGAGATTTTTCTTTCATCAAAATTTGTTAGAAACCACGTTTTAAGGAAATCCCGCATCGTGCGAAATTACCTTCTTTTTCCTAAACAACACGTTGTAACTTGAAAAGCTTTGGTGTTGCATGTATGTCTAAGCGTGTAAGCGCAAAAGAGAATGCACAGGAGAGTTTTCTCTCGAAAGAATATGTAAGAATACCACATTATAAGGAAATACAGTGTTGCAGAGTAAAGACAACTACGTACGTATTGGAAACTCTTTATGAGAAGAAATAACCCATTGTACATAATAGCTTGTATCTCCTAAACAACATGTTGTAACTCGAAAAGATTTTGTGTGGCTCGTACTTCTACATGTGAGCCTCAAAAGAGAACCCACAGGAAAACTTTCTTTCTCAAGATATTTCAGAAAACCACGTTTTAAGGAAATCTCGCATTGTGCGAAATTATCTTGTTTTTCCTAAACAACACGTTGTAACTTGAAAAGCTTTGGCGTCGTGTGTTTGTCTAAGCGTGTAGCCTCAAAGGAGAACACACAGGAGAGTTTTCCCTCGAAAGAATATGTAAGAATACCATGTTATAAGGAAATACAGTGTTGCAGAGTAAAGACAAATAAGTACTTATTGGAAACACTTTACGAGAAGAAATAACGCATCTTATAAAATTTGCTTGTATCTCCTAAACAACACGTTCTAACTCGAAAAGATTTGGTGTGGCTCGTACGTCTACACGTGTAGCCTCAAAAGAGAACCCACAGAAGATCTTTCTTTCGTCAAAGTTGTCAGAAAACAACGTTTTAAGGAAATCCAACATCGTGCAAAATTATCTTGTTTTTCCTAAACAACACGTTGTAACACAAAAAGCTTTGGTGTTGCGTGTATGTCTAAGCATGTAGCCTCTACAGAGAACGCACAGGAGAGTTTTCTCTCGAAAGAACATGTAAGAATAAAACATTATAAAGAAATACAGTGTTGCAGAGTAAAGACAAATATGTACGTATTGGAAAGACTTTACGAGAAGAAATAACGCATCGTACAAAATTAGCTTGTATCTCCTAAACAACACGTGGTAACTCGACAGGATTTGGTGTGGTGTGTACTTCTAAACCTGTATCCTCAAAAGAGAACCCACAGGAGAATTTTCTTTCTTCAAAATTTGTCAGAAAACCACGTTTTAATGAAATCCTGCATCGTGCGATATTATCTTGTTTTTCCTAAACAACACGTTGTAACTCGAAAAGCTTTGGAGTTGCCTGTATGTCTAAGTGTGTAGCCTCAAAAGGGAACGCACAGGATAGTTTTTTCTCGAAATAATATGTAAGAATATCACGTTATAAGGAAATAGAATGTTGCAGAGTAAAGACAAATATGTACGTATTGGAAACACTTTAGGAGAAGAATTATCACATTGTACAAAATTAGCTTGTATCTCCTAAACAACATGTTGTAACTTGAAAAGATTTGGTGTGGCATGTACGCCTAAACGTGTAACCTCAAAAGAGAACCCACAGGAGAATTTTCTTTTGTCAAAATTTGTCAGAAAACCACGTTTTAAGTAAATCCCGCATCGTGGGAAATCATCTTCTTTTTCCTAAACAACATATTTTAACACGAAAAGCTTTGGTGTTGCGTGTATGTGTAAGCGTGGAGCCTCAAAAGGGAAGGCACAGGAGAATTTTCTCTCGAAAGAATTTTGCAGAGTAAAGACAAATAAGTACATATTGGAAACACTTTATGAGAAGAAATAACGCATCGAACAAAATTAGCTGTCTTTACTCTGCAACACTGTATTTCCTTATAACGTGGTATTCTTACATATTCTTTCGAGAGAAAACTCTCCTGTGCCTTCTCTTTTGAGGCTACACACTTAGACATACACGCAACACGAAAGCTTTTCGAGTTACAACGTGTTGTTTAGGAAAAACAGGATAATTTCGCACGATGCGGGATTTCCTTAAAACGTGATTTTCTGAAAAATTTTGACAAAAGAAAATTCTCCTTTGGGTTCTCTTTTGATGCTACACGTTAAGACGTACACGCCACAACAATTCTTTTCGAGTTACAACGTGTAGTTTTGGAGATACAAGCTAATTTTGTACGATGCGTTATTTCTTCTAGTAAAGTGTTTCCAATAATTACGTATTTGTCTTTACTCTGCAAAACTGTATTTCATTATAACATGGTATTCTTACATATTCTTTCGAGAGAAAACTCTCCTCTGCCTTCTCTTTTGAGGCTACACATTTAGACATACACGCAACATGAAAGCTTTTCGACTTACAACGTGTTGTTTAGGAAAAACAAGATAATTTCGCACGATGCCGGATTTCCTTAAAACGTGATTTTCTGAAAAATTTTGACGAAAGAAAATTCTCCTTTCGGTTCTCTTTTGAGGCTACACGTTTAGACGTTCACGCCACACCAATGCTTTTCGAGTTACAACGTGTAATTTTGGAGATACAAGCTAATATTGTACGATGCATTATTTCTTCTCGTAAAGTGTTTCCAATACGTACATATATGTCTTTACTCTGCAAAATTGTATTTCCTTATAACGTGGTATTCTTACATATTCTTTCGAGAGAAAACTCTCCTGTGCCTTCTGTTTTGAGGCTACACACTTAGACATACACGCAACATGAAAGCTTTTCGAGTTACAACGTGTTGTTTAGGAAAAACAAGATAATTTCGCATGATGCGGATTTCCTTAAAACGTGAGTTTCTGAAATATTTTGACGAAAGAAAATTCTCCTTTGGGTTCTCTTAAAATTCTCCTTTGGGTTCTCTTTTGAGGCTACACGTTTAGACGTACACGCCACACCAAATCTTTTCGAATTACAACGTGTTGTTTAGGACATACAAGCTAATTTTGCAAGATGCGTTATTTCTCTCATAAAGTGCTTCCAATATGTACGTATTTTTTTTTACTCTGCCACGCTGTATTTCCTTATAACGTGGTATTCTTACATATTCTTTCGAGAGAAAACTCTCCTGTGCGTTCTCTTTTGGGGCTACACGCTTAGACATACACGCAACACCAAAGCTTTTCGAGTTAAAACGTGTTGTGTAGGAAGAACAAGATAATTTCTCACGATGCGGGATTTCCTTAAAACGTGGTTTTCTTAAAAATTTTGACGAAAGAAAATTGTCCTGTCGGTTCTCTTTTGAGGCTACACGTTTAGAAGTACATGCCACACCAAATCTTTTCGAGTTACAACGTGTTGTTTAGGAGATACAAGCTAATTTTGTACGATGCTTTATTTCATCTCTTAAAGTTCATGGGTTTCCAATACATACATATTTGTCTTTACTCTGCAACACTGTATTTCCTTATAACGTGGTATTCTTACATATTCTTTCGAGAGAAAACTCTCCTGTGCGTCCTCTTTTGAGGCTACACGCTTAGACATACACGCAACACCAAAGCTTTTCGCGTTACAACGTGTTGTTTAGGAAAAACAAGATAATTTCGAACGATGAGGGATTTCCTCAATACGTGGTTTTCTGACAAATTTTGACCAAAGAAAATTCTCCTATGGGTTCTCTTTTGAGACCACACGTTTAGACATACAGGCCACACCAAATCTTTTTAAGTTACAACGTGTTGTTTAGGAGATACAAGCTAAATTTGTATGATGCGTTATTTCTTCTTGTAAAGTTTTCCAATAAGTATTTGTCTTTACTCTGCAACACTGTATTTCCTTATAACGTGGAATCTTACATATTTTTTCGAGAGAAAACTCTTCTGTGCGTTCTCATTTGAGACTAAAGGCTTAGACATACACGCAACAGCAAAGATTTTCGAGTTACAACGTGTTGTTTAGGAAGAACAAGATAATTTCTCACAATTCGGGATTTCCTTAAAACGTGGTTTTCTGACAAATTTTGACGTAAGAAAATTCTCCTGTGGGTTCTCTTTTGAGGCTACACGTTCAGACGTACACATCACACTAAATCTTTTTGAGTTACCACGTGTTGTTTCGGAGATACAAGCTAATTTTGTACCATGCGTTATTTCTTCTCTTAATGTGTTTCCAATACGTACGTATTTGTCATTACTCTGCAGCTATATATTTCCTTATAACGTGGTATTCCTACATATTCTTTTGAGAAAAAACTCTCCTTTGCATTCTCTTTTGAGGCTACACGCTCAGACATACACGCAACACCAAAGCTTTTCTAGTTACAACGTGTTGTTTAGGAAAAACAAGATAATTTCGCAAGATACGGGATTTCCTTAAAACGTGGTTTTCTGACAAATTTTGACTAAAGAAAATCCTCCTGCGGGTTCTCTTTTGAAGGCTACACGTTTAGACGTACACGCTACACCAAATCTTTTCGAGTTACAACGTGTTGTTTAGGATATACAAGCTAATTTTGTACTATGTGTTATTTCTTCTCGTAAAGTTTTTCCAATAAGTACATATTTGTCAATACTCTGCAACACTGTATTTCCTTATAACGTGGTATTCCTACATATTCTTTCGGGAGAAAACTCTCCTGTGCATTCTCTTTTGAGGCTACACGCTTAGACATACACACAACACCAAAGCTTTTCGAGTTACAACATGTTGTTTAGGAAAAACAAGATAATTTCGCACGATGCAATATTTCCTTAAAACGTGGTTTTCTGACAAATTTTGACCAAAGAAATCTCTCCTGTGGGTTCTCTTTTGAGGCTACACGTTTAGACATACACGCCACACCAAATCTTTTCGAGTTACAGTGTGTTGTTTAGGAGATACAAGCTAATTTTGCATGATGCGTTATTTCTTCTCCTAAAGTTTTTCCAATAAGTACATATTTGTCAATACTCTGCAACACTGTATTTCCTTATAACGTGGTATTCTTACATATTCTTTTGAGAGAAAACTATCCTGTGCGTTCTCTTTGGAGGCTACACGCTTAGACATACACGCAACACCAAAGCTTTTCGAGTTACAACGTGTTGATTAGGAAAAACAAGATAATTTCGCACGATGCGGGATTTCCTTAAAATGTGGTTTTCTGACAAATTTTGACGAAAGGAAATTCTCCTGTGGGTTCTCTTTTGAGGCTACACGTTTAGACGTACACGCCACACCAAATCTTTTCGAGTTACCACGTGTTGTTTAGGAGATACAAGCTAATTTTGTATGATGCGTTATTTCTTCTCGTAAAGTGTTTCCAATACGTATGTATTTGCCTTTAGTCTGCAACACTGTATTTCCTTATAACGTGGTATTCTTACATATTCTTTCGAGAGAAAACTCTCCTGTGCGTCCTCTTTTGAGGCTACACGCTTAGACATACACGCAACACCAAAGCTTTTCAAGTTACAACTTGTTGTTTGGGAAAAACAAGATAATTACGCACGATGAGGGATTTCCTTAATACTTAGTTTTCTGACAAATATTGACCAAAGAAAATTATCCTATGGGTTCTCTTTTGAGACTACACGTTTAGACGTGCAGGCCACACCAAATCTTTTTAAGTTACAACGTGTTGTTTAGGAGACACAAGCTAATTTTGTACGATGCGTTATTTCTTCTCGTAAAGTTTTTCCAATAAGTATGTATTTGTCTTTACTCTGCAACACTCTATTTCCTTATAAGGTGGTATTCTTATGTATTCTTTCGAGAGAAAACTCTCCTCTGCATACTCTTTTGGGGCTACATGCTTAGACATACGCCCAACACCAAAGCTTTTCAAGTTAAAACGTGTTGTTTAGGAAGAACAAGATAATTTCTCACGATGCAGGATTTCCTTAAAACGTGGTTTTCTGACAAATTTTGACGAAAGAAAATTGTCCTGTGGGTTCTCTTTTGAGGCTACACGTTTAGAAGTACAGGCCACACCAAATCTTTTCGAGTTACAACGTGTTGTTTAGGAGATACAAGCTAATTTTGTACGATGCTTTATTTCATCTTGTAAAGTTTGTGGGTTTCCAATACATACGTATCTTTCTTTACTCTGCAACACTGTATTTCCTTACAACGTGGTATTCTTACATATTCTTTCTAGAGAAAACTCTCCTGTGCATTCCCTTTGGAGGCTACACGCTTAGACATACACGCAACACCAAAGCTTTTCGACTTACAATGTGTTGTTTAGGAAAAACAAGATAATTTCGCACGATGCTGGATTTCCTTAAAACGTGGTTTTCTGAAAAATTTTGACGAAAAAAAATTCTCCTGTGGGTTTTCATTTGAGGCTACACGTTTAGACGTACATGCCACACCAAATCTTTTCGAGTTACAACGTGTTGTTTAGGAGATAAAAGCTAATTTTTTACGATGCTTTATATCTTCTTGTAAAGTTTAAGAGTTTCCAAAAGGTACGTATTTATCTTTAATTTGCCACAATGTATTTCCTTATAACGTGGTATTCTTACATACTCGTTCGAGAGAAATCTCTCCTGTGCGTTCTCTTTTGAGGCTACATGCTTAGACATACACGCAACAGCAAATATTTTCGAGTAACAATGTGTTGTTTAGGAAAACTAGATAGTTTCGCACGATGCAGGATTTCCTTAATAAGTAGTTTTCTGACAAATTTTGACGAAAGAAAATTCTCCTGTGGGTTCTCTTTTGAGGCTACACGTTTAGATGTACACGCCACACCAAATCTTTTCGAGTTACAACGTGTTGTTTAGGAGATACAAGCTAATTTTGTACGATGCGTTATTTCTTCTCGTAAAGTGTTTCCAATATGTATGCATTTGCCTTTAGTCTGCAACACTGTATTTCCTTATCACGTGGTATTCTTACATATTCTTTCGAGAGAAAACTCTCCTGTGCATCCTCTTTTGAGGCTACACGCTTAGACATACACGCAACACCAAAGCTTTTCAAGTTACAACGTGTTGTTTAGGAAAAACAAGATAATTTCACACGATGAGGGATTTCCTCAATACGTGGTTTTCTGACAAATATTGACCAAAGAAAATTATCCTATGGGTTCTCTTTTGAGACTACACGTTTAGACGTACTTGCCACACCAAATCTTTTTAAGTTACAACGTGTTGTTTAGGAGACACAAGCTAATTTTGTACGATGCGTTATTTCTTCTCGTAAAGTTTTTCCAATAAGTATGTAATTGTCTTTACTCTGCAACACTGTATTTCCTTATAAGGTCGTATTCTTACATATTCTTTCGAGAGAAAACTCTCCTCTGCATACTCTTTTGGGGCTACATGGTTAGACATACACCCAACACCAAAGCTTTTCAAGTTAAAACGTGTTGTTTAGGAAGCACAAGATAATTTCTCACGATGCGTGATTTCCTTAAAACGTGGTTTTCTGACAAATTTTGACGAAAGAAAATTGTCCTGTGGGTTCTCTTTTGAGGCTACACGTTTAGAAGTACAGGCCACACCAAATCTTTTCGAGTTACAACGTGTTGTTTAGGAGATACAAGCTAATTTTGTACGATGCGTTATTTCTTCTCGTAAAGTGTTTCCAATAGGTACGTATTTGCCTTTAGTCTGCAACACTGTATTTCCTTATAACGTGGTATTCTTACATATTCTTTCGAGAGAAAACTCTCCTGTGTGTTCCCCTTTGAGGCTACACGCTTAGACATACAGGCAACACCAAAGCTTTTCACGTTACAACGTGTTGTTTAGGAAAAACCAGATAATTTCGTGCGATGTGGGATTTCCTTAATAAGTGGTTTTCTGACAAATTTTGACCAAGGAAAATTCTCCTATGGGTTCTCTTTTGAGGCTACACGTTTAGATGTACAGGCCACACGTAATCTTTTTAAGTTACAACGTGTTGTTTAGGAGATACAAGCTAATTTTGTACGATAGGTTATTTCTTCTCGTAAAGATTTTCCAATAAGTAAGAATATGTCTTTACTCTGCAACATTGTATTTCCTTATAACGTGGTATTCTTACATATTCTTTCGAGAGAAAACTCTCCTGTGCCTTCTCTTTTGAGGCTACACGCTTAGACATACACACAACACCAAAGCTTTTCGAGTTACGACATTTTGTTTAGGAAAAACAAGATAATTTCGCACGATGAGGGATTTCCTTATAACGTGGTTTTTGGACAAATTTTGACGAAAGAAAATTCTCCTGTGGGTTCTCTTTTGAGGCTACATGTTTAAACGTACACGCCACACCAAATCCTTTCGAGTTACAACGTGTTGTTTAGGAGATACAAGCTAATTTTTTTATGATGCGTTATTTCTTCTCGTAAAGTTTAAGTGTTTCCAATACGTATGTATTTGCCTTTACTCTGCAACACTGTATTTCCTTATAACGTGGTATTCTTACATATTCTTTCGACAGTAAACTCTCCTGTGCGTTCTCTTTGGAGGCTACACGCTTCGACATACACGCAACACCAAAGCTTTTCGAGTTACAACGTGTTGTTTAGGAAAAACAAGATAATTTCGCATGATGCGGGATTTCCTTAAAACGTGGTTTTCTGACAAATTTTGATGAAAGAAAATTCTCCCGTGGGTTCTCTTTTGAGGGTACACGTTTAGACATACACGCCACACCAAATCATTTCGAGTTATAACGTGTTGTTTAGGAGATACAAGCTAATTTTGTACTATGTGTTATTTCTTCTCGTAAAGTTTAAGTGTTTCCAATAAGTATGTATTTGTCTTTACTCTGCAACACTGTATTTCCTTATAACGTGGTATTCCTACATATTCTTTTGGAAGAAAACTCTCCTGTCCATTCTCTTTTGAGGCTACACGCTTAGAAATACACGCAACACTAAGGCTTTTCGAGTTACAACATGTTGTTTAGGAAAAACAAGATAATTTCGCACTATGCGGTATTTCCTTAAAACGTGATATTCTGACAAATTTTAGCGAAGGAAAACTCTCCTGTGGGTTCTCTTTTGAGGCTACACGTTTAGACGTACACGCCACACCAAATCTTTTCCAGTTACAACGTGTTGTTTAGGAGATACAAGCTAATTTTGCATGATGCTTTATTTCTTCTCGTAAAGTGTTTCCAATAAGTATGTATTTGTCTATACTCTGCAACACTGTATTTCCTTATAACGTGGTATTCTTACATATTCTTTCGAGAGAAAACTCTCCTGTGCATGCCCCTTTGAGGCTACGCGCTTAGACATACACGCAACACCAAAACTTTTCGAGTTACAACGTGTTGTTTAGGAAAAACTAGATAATTACGCACGATGCGGGATTTCCTTAATAAGTGGTTTTCTGACAAATTTTGACCAAGGAAAATTCCTCTATGGGTTCTCTTTTGAGGCTACACGTTTAGACGTACAGGCCACACCAAATCATTTTAAGTTACAACGTGTTGTTTAGGAGATACAAGCTAATTTTGTACGATGCGTTATTTCTTCTCGTAAAGTTTTTCCAATAAGTAAGTATATGTCTTTACTCTGCAACACTGTATTTACTTATAACGTGGTATTCTTACATATTCTTTCAAGAGAAAACTCTCCAGTGCGTTCTCATTTGAGGCTACACGCTTAGACATATACGCAACACCAAAGCTTTTCGAGTTACAACCTGTTGTTTAGGAAGAACAAGATAATTTCCCATGATGCGGGATTTCCTTAAAACGTGGTTTTCTGACAAATTTTGACGTAAGAAAATTCTCCTGTGGGTTCTCTTTTGAGGCTACACGTTCAGACATACACCCCACACCAAATCTTTTTGAGTTACCACGTGTTTTTTCGGAGATACAAGCTAATTTTGTACCATGCGCTATTTCTTCTCATAATGTGTTTCCAATAAGTACTTATATGTCTTTACTCTGCAGCAATATATTTCCTTTTAACGTGGTATTCTTACCTATTCTTTCGAGAGAAAACTCTCCTGTGCATTCTCTTTTGAGGCTGCACGCTTAGACATACACGCAACACCAAAGCATTTTGAATTACAACCTGTTGTTTAGGAAAAACAAGATAATTTCACACGATGCGGGATTTCCTTAAAACGTGGTTTTCTGAAAAATTTTGACGAAAGAAAATTCTCCTGTGGGTTCTCTTTTGAGGCTACATGTTTAGTTGTAAACGCCACACCAAATCTTTTTGAGTTACAACGTTTTGTTTAGGAGATACAAGGTAATTTTGTAAGATACGTTATTACCTCTCGTAAAGGGTTTCCAATACATATGTATTTGTCTTTACTCTGCAACAGTGTATTTCCATATAACGTGGTATTCTTACATATTCTTTTGAGAGAAAACTCCCCTGTGCATTCTCTTTTGAGGCTACACGCTTAGACATACACGCAACACCAAAGCTTTTCGAGTTACAACGTGTTGTTTAGGAAAAACAAGATAATTTCGCACGATGCGGGATTTCCTTAAAACGTGGTTTTCTGACAAATTTTGACGAAAGAAAATTCTCCTGTGGGTTCTCTTTTGAGGGTACACGTTTAGACGTACAAGCCACACCAAATCCTTTCGAGTTATATCGTGTTGTTTAGGAGATACAAGCTTATTTTGTACTATGTGTTATTTCTACTCGTAAAGTTTAAGTGTTTCCAATAAGTATGTATTTGTCTTTACTCTGCAACACTGTATTTCCTTATAATGTGGTATTCCTACATAATCTTTTGGGAGAAAACTCTCCAGTGCGTTCTCTTTTAGGCTACACGCTTAGATATACCCGCAACACCAAACCTTTTCGAGTTACAACATGTTGTTTAGGAAAAACAAGATAATTTCGCACGATGCGGAATTTCTTTAAAACGTGGTTTTGACAAATTTTGACGAAAGAAAACTCTCCTGTGGGTTCTCTTTTGAGGCTACACGCTTATACGTACACGCCACACCAAGTCTTTTTGAGTTACAACGTGTTGTTTAAGACATACACGCTAATTTTGCAAGATGCTTTATTTCTCTCATAAAGTGCTTCCAATACATACGTATTTGTCTTTACTCTGCAACACTGTATTTCCTTATAACGTGGTATTCTAAATATTCTTTTGAGAGAAAACTCTCCTGTGCGTTCTCTTTTGGGGCTACATGCTTAGACATACACGCAACACCAAAGCTTTTCGAGTTAAAACGTGTTGTTTAGGAAGAACAAGATAATTTCTCACGATGCGGGATTTCCTTAAAACGTGGTTTTCTGACAAATTTTGACGAAAGAAAACTCTCCTGTGGGTTCTCTTTTGAGGCTACACGTTTAGACGTACACGTCACACCAAATCTTTTTGAGTTACAACGTGTTGTTTAGGACAAACAAGCTAATTTTGCAAGATGCGTTATTTCTCTCATAAAGTGCTTCCAATACATACGTATTTGTCTTTACTCTACCACACTGTATTTCCTTATAACGTGGTATTCTTACATATTCTTTCGAGAGAAAACTCTCCTGTGTGGTCTCTTTTGGGGCTACACACTTAGACATACACCCAACACCAAAGCTTTTCGAGTTAAAACGTGTTGTTTAGGAAGAACAAGATAATTTCTCACGATGCGGGATTTTCTTAAAACGTGGTTTTCTGACGAATTTTGACAAAAGAAAATTGTCCTGTTGGTTCTCTTTTGAGGCTACATGTTTAGACGTACACGCCACACCAAATCTTTTCGAGTTACAACGTGTTGTTTAGGAGATACAAGCTAATTTTGTACGATGCTTTATTTCATCTCGTAAAGTTTATGGGTTTCCAATACATACGTATTTGTCTTTACTCTGCAACACTGTATTTCCTTATAACGTGGTATTCTTACAAATTCTATCGAGAAAAAACTCTCCTGTGCGTTCTCTTTTGAGGCTACATGCTTAGACATACACGCAACACCAAAGCCTTTCGAGTTACAACGTGTTGTTTAGGAAAAACAAGATAATTTCGCACGATGCTGGATTTCCTTAAAACGTGGTTTTCTGAAAAATTTTGATGAAAGAAAATTCTCCTGTGGGTTTTCATTTGAGGCTACACGTTTAGACGTACATGCCACACCAAATCTTTTCGAGTTACAACGTGTTGTTTAGGAGATAAAAGCTAACTTTTTACGATGCTTTATATATTCTTGTAAAGTTTAAGAGTTTCCAAAAGGTACGTATTTATCTTTAATTTGCCACAATGTATTTCCTTATAACGTGGTATTCTTACATACTCGTTCGAGAGAAATCTCTCCTGTGCGTTCTCTTTTGAGGCTACATGGTTAGACATACACGCAACAGCAAATATTTTCGAGTAACAATGTTTTGTTTAGGAAAACTAGATAGTTTCGCACGATGCAGGATTTCCTTAATAAGTGGTTTTCTGACAAATTTTGACGAAAGGAAATTCTCCTGTGGGTTCTCTTTTGAGGCTACACGTTTAGACGTACACGCCACACCAAATCTTTTCGAGTTACCACGTGTTGTTTAGGAGATACAAGCTAATTTTGTATGATGCGTTATTTCTTCTCGTAAAGTGTTTCCAATACGTATGTATTTGCCTTTAGTCTGCAACACTGTATTTCCTTATAACGTGGTATTCTTACATATTCTTTCGAGAGAAAACTCTCCTGTGCGTCCTCTTTTGAGGCTACACGCTTAGACATACACGCAACACCAAAGCTTTTCAAGTTACAACTTGTTGTTTGGGAAAAACAAGATAATTACGCACGATGAGGGATTTCCTTAATACTTAGTTTTCTGACAAATATTGACCAAAGAAAATTATCCTATGGGTTCTCTTTTGAGACTACACGTTTAGACGTGCAGGCCACACCAAATCTTTTTAAGTTACAACGTGTTGTTTAGGAGACACAAGCTAATTTTGTACGATGCGTTATTTCTTCTCGTAAAGTTTTTCCAATAAGTATGTATTTGTCTTTACTCTGCAACACTCTATTTCCTTATAAGGTGGTATTCTTATGTATTCTTTCGAGAGAAAACTCTCCTCTGCATACTCTTTTGGGGCTACATGCTTAGACATACGCCCAACACCAAAGCTTTTCAAGTTAAAACGTGTTGTTTAGGAAGAACAAGATAATTTCTCACGATGCAGGATTTCCTTAAAACGTGGTTTTCTGACAAATTTTGACGAAAGAAAATTGTCCTGTGGGTTCTCTTTTGAGGCTACACGTTTAGAAGTACAGGCCACACCAAATCTTTTCGAGTTACAACGTGTTGTTTAGGAGATACAAGCTAATTTTGTACGATGCTTTATTTCATCTTGTAAAGTTTGTGGGTTTCCAATACATACGTATCTTTCTTTACTCTGCAACACTGTATTTCCTTACAACGTGGTATTCTTACATATTCTTTCTAGAGAAAACTCTCCTGTGCATTCCCTTTGGAGGCTACACGCTTAGACATACACGCAACACCAAAGCTTTTCGACTTACAATGTGTTGTTTAGGAAAAACAAGATAATTTCGCACGATGCTGGATTTCCTTAAAACGTGGTTTTCTGAAAAATTTTGACGAAAAAAAAATTCTCCTGTGGGTTTTCATTTGAGGCTACACGTTTAGACGTACATGCCACACCAAATCTTTTCGAGTTACAACGTGTTGTTTAGGAGATAAAAGCTAATTTTTTACGATGCTTTATATCTTCTTGTAAAGTTTAAGAGTTTCCAAAAGGTACGTATTTATCTTTAATTTGCCACAATGTATTTCCTTATAACGTGGTATTCTTACATACTCGTTCGAGAGAAATCTCTCCTGTGCGTTCTCTTTTGAGGCTACATGCTTAGACATACACGCAACAGCAAATATTTTCGAGTAACAATGTGTTGTTTAGGAAAACTAGATAGTTTCGCACGATGCAGGATTTCCTTAATAAGTAGTTTTCTGACAAATTTTGACGAAAGAAAATTCTCCTGTGAGTTCTCTTTTGAGGCTACACGTTTAGATGTACACGCCACACCAAATCTTTTCGAGTTACAACGTGTTGTTTAGGAGATACAAGCTAATTTTGTACGATGCGTTATTTCTTCTCGTAAAGTGTTTCCAATATGTATGCATTTGCTTTTAGTCTGCAACACTGTATTTCCTTATCACGTGGTATTCTTACATATTCTTTCGAGAGAAAACTCTCCTGTGCATCCTCTTTTGAGGCTACACGCTTAGACATACACGCAACACCAAAGCTTTTCAAGTTACAACGTGTTGTTTAGGAAAAACAAGATAATTTCAAACGATGAGGGATTTCCTCAATACGTGGTTTTCTGACAAATATTGACCAAAGAAAATTATCCTATGGGTTCTCTTTTGAGACTACACGTTTAGACGTACTTGCCACACCAAATCTTTTTAAGTTACAACGTGTTGTTTAGGAGACACAAGCTAATTTTGTACGATGCGTTATTTCTTCTCGTAAAGTTTTTCCAATAAGTATGTAATTGTCTTTACTCTGCAACACTGTATTTCCTTATAAGGTCGTATTCTTACATATTCTTTCGAGAGAAAACTCTCCTCTGCATACTCTTTTGGGGCTACATGGTTAGACATACACCCAACACCAAAGCTTTTCAAGTTAAAACGTGTTGTTTAGGAAGCACAAGATAATTTCTCACGATGCGGGATTTCCTTAAAACGTGGTTTTCTGACAAATTTTGACGAAAGAAAATTGTCCTGTGGGTTCTCTTTTGAGGCTACACGTTTAGAAGTACAGGCCACACCAAATCTTTTCGAGTTACAACGTGTTGTTTAGGAGATACAAGCTAATTTTGTACGATGCGTTATTTCTTCTCGTAAAGTGTTTCCAATAGGTACGTATTTGCCTTTAGTCTGCAACACTGTATTTCCTTATATCGTGGTATTCTTACATATTCTTTCGAGAGAAAACTCTCCTGTGTGTTCCCCTTTGAGGCTACACGCTTAGACATACAGGCAACACCAAAGCTTTTCGCGTTACAACGTGTTGTTTAGGAAAAACCAGATAATTTCGTGCGATGTGGGATTTCCTTAATAAGTGGTTTTCTGACAAATTTTGACCAAGGAAAATTCTCCTATGGGTTCTCTTTTGAGGCTACACGTTTAGATGTACAGGCCACACGTAATCTTTTTAAGTTACAACGTGTTGTTTAGGAGATACAAGCTAATTTTGTACGATAGGTTATTTCTTCTCGTAAAGATTTTCCAATAAGTAAGAATATGTCTTTACTCTGCAACATTGTATTTCCTTATAACGTGGTATTCTTACATATTCTTTCGAGAGAAAACTCTCCTGTGCCTTCTCTTTTGAGGCTACACGCTTAGACATACACACAACACCAAAGCTTTTCGAGTTACGACATTTTGTTTAGGAAAAACAAGATAATTTCGCACGATGAGGGATTTCCTTATAACGTGGTTTTTGGACAAATTTTGACGAAAGAAAATTCTCCTGTGGGTTCTCTTTTGAGGCTACATGTTTAAACGTACACGCCACACCAAATCCTTTCGAGTTACAACGTGTTGTTTAGGAGATACAAGCTAATTTTTTTATGATGCGTTATTTCTTCTCGTAAAGTTTAAGTGTTTCCAATACGTATGTATTTGCCTTTACTCTGCAACACTGTATTTCCTTATAACGTGGTATTCTTACATATTCTTTCGACAGTAAACTCTCCTGTGCGTTCTCTTTGGAGGCTACACGCTTCGACATACACGCAACACCAAAGCTTTTCGAGTTACAACGTGTTGTTTAGGAAAAACAAGATAATTTCGCATGATGCGGGATTTCCTTAAAACGTGGTTTTCTGACAAATTTTGATGAAAGAAAATTCTCCCGTGGGTTCTCTTTTGAGGGTACACGTTTAGACATACACGCCACACCAAATCATTTCGAGTTATAACGTGTTGTTTAGGAGATACAAGCTAATTTTGTACTATGTGTTATTTCTTCTCGTAAAGTTTAAGTGTTTCCAATAAGTATGTATTTGTCTTTACTCTGCAACACTGTATTTCCTTATAACGTGGTATTCCTACATATTCTTTTGGAAGAAAACTCTCCTGTCCATTCTCTTTTGAGGCTACACGCTTAGAAATACACGCAACACTAAGGCTTTTCGAGTTACAACATGTTGTTTAGGAAAAACAAGATAATTTCGCACTATGCGGTATTTCCTTAAAACGTGATATTCTGACAAATTTTAGCGAAGGAAAACTCTCCTGTGGGTTCTCTTTTGAGGCTACACGTTTAGACGTACACGCCACACCAAATCTTTTCCAGTTACAACGTGTTGTTTAGGAGATACAAGCTAATTTTGCATGATGCTTTATTTCTTCTCGTAAAGTGTTTCCAATAAGTATGTATTTGTCTATACTCTGCAACACTGTATTTCCTTATAACGTGGTATTCTTACATATTCTTTCGAGAGAAAACTCTCCTGTGCATGCCCCTTTGAGGCTACGCGCTTAGACATACACGCAACACCAAAACTTTTCGAGTTACAACGTGTTGTTTAGGAAAAACTAGATAATTACGCACGATGCGGGATTTCCTTAATAAGTGGTTTTCTGACAAATTTTGACCAAGGAAAATTCCTCTATGGGTTCTCTTTTGAGGCTACACGTTTAGACGTACAGGCCACACCAAATCATTTTAAGTTACAACGTGTTGTTTAGGAGATACAAGCTAATTTTGTACGATGCGTTATTTCTTCTCGTAAAGTTTTTCCAATAAGTAAGTATATGTCTTTACTCTGCAACACTGTATTTACTTATAACGTGGTATTCTTACATATTCTTTCAAGAGAAAACTCTCCAGTGCGTTCTCATTTGAGGCTACACGCTTAGACATATACGCAACACCAAAGCTTTTCGAGTTACAACCTGTTGTTTAGGAAGAACAAGATAATTTCCCATGATGCGGGATTTCCTTAAAACGTGGTTTTCTGACAAATTTTGACGTAAGAAAATTCTCCTGTGGGTTCTCTTTTGAGGCTACACGTTCAGACATACACCCCACACCAAATCTTTTTGAGTTACCACGTGTTTTTTCGGAGATACAAGCTAATTTTGTACCATGCGCTATTTCTTCTCATAATGTGTTTCCAATAAGTACTTATATGTCTTTACTCTGCAGCAATATATTTCCTTTTAACGTGGTATTCTTACCTATTCTTTCGAGAGAAAACTCTCCTGTGCATTCTCTTTTGAGGCTGCACGCTTAGACATACACGCAACACCAAAACATTTTGAATTACAACCTGTTGTTTAGGAAAAACAAGATAATTTCACACGATGCGGGATTTCCTTAAAACGTGGTTTTCTGAAAAATTTTGACGAAAGAAAATTCTCCTGTGGGTTCTCTTTTGAGGCTACATGTTTAGTTGTAAACGCCACACCAAATCTTTTTGAGTTACAACGTTTTGTTTAGGAGATACAAGGTAATTTTGTAAGATACGTTATTACCTCTCGTAAAGGGTTTCCAATACATATGTATTTGTCTTTACTCTGCAACAGTGTATTTCCATATAACGTGGTATTCTTACATATTCTTTTGAGAGAAAACTCTCCTGTGCATTCTCTTTTGAGGCTACACGCTTAGACATACACGCAACACCAAAGCTTTTCGAGTTACAACGTGTTGTTTAGGAAAAACAAGATAATTTCGCACGATGCGGGATTTCCTTAAAACGTGGTTTTCTGACAAATTTTGACGAAAGAAAATTCTCCTGTGGGTTCTCTTTTGAGGGTACACGTTTAGACGTACAAGCCACACCAAATCCTTTCGAGTTATATCGTGTTGTTTAGGAGATACAAGCTTATTTTGTACTATGTGTTATTTCTACTCGTAAAGTTTAAGTGTTTCCAATAAGTATGTATTTGTCTTTACTCTGCAACACTGTATTTCCTTATAATGTGGTATTCCTACATAATCTTTTGGGAGAAAACTCTCCAGTGCGTTCTCTTTTAGGCTACACGCTTAGATATACCCGCAACACCAAACCTTTTCGAGTTACAACATGTTGTTTAGGAAAAACAAGATAATTTCGCACGATGCGGAATTTCTTTAAAACGTGGTTTTGACAAATTTTGACGAAAGAAAACTCTCCTGTGGGTTCTCTTTTGAGGCTACACGCTTATACGTACACGCCACACCAAGTCTTTTTGAGTTACAACGTGTTGTTTAAGACATACACGCTAATTTTGCAAGATGCTTTATTTCTCTCATAAAGTGCTTCCAATACATACGTATTTGTCTTTACTCTGCAACACTGTATTTCCTTATAACGTGGTATTCTAAATATTCTTTTGAGAGAAAACTCTCCTGTGCGTTCTCTTTTGGGGCTACATGCTTAGACATACACGCAACACCAAAGCTTTTCGAGTTAAAACGTGTTGTTTAGGAAGAACAAGATAATTTCTCACGATGCGGGATTTCCTTAAAACGTGGTTTTCTGACAAATTTTGACGAAAGAAAACTCTCCTGTGGGTTCTCTTTTGAGGCTACACGTTTAGACGTACACGTCACACCAAATCTTTTTGAGTTACAACGTGTTGTTTAGGACAAACAAGCTAATTTTGCAAGATGCGTTATTTCTCTCATAAAGTGCTTCCAATACATACGTATTTGTCTTTACTCTACCACACTGTATTTCCTTATAACGTGGTATTCTTACATATTCTTTCGAGAGAAAACTCTCCTGTGTGGTCTCTTTTGGGGCTACACACTTAGACATACACCCAACACCAAAGCTTTTCGAGTTAAAACGTGTTGTTTAGGAAGAACAAGATAATTTCTCACGATGCGGGATTTTCTTAAAACGTGGTTTTCTGACGAATTTTGACAAAAGAAAATTGTCCTGTTGGTTCTCTTTTGAGGCTACACGTTTAGACGTACACGCCACACCAAATCTTTTCGAGTTACAACGTGTTGTTTAGGAGATACAAGCTAATTTTGTACGATGCTTTATTTCATCTCGTAAAGTTTATGGGTTTCCAATACATACGTATTTGTCTTTACTCTGCAACACTGTATTTCCTTATAACGTGGTATTCTTACAAATTCTATCGAGAAAAAACACTCCTGTGCGTTCTCTTTTGAGGCTACATGCTTAGACATACACGCAACACCAAAGCCTTTCGAGTTACAACGTGTTGTTTAGGAAAAACAAGATAATTTCGCATTATGCGGGATTTCCGTAAAACGTGGTTTTCTGAAAAATTTTGACGAAAAAAATTCTCCTGTGGGTTCTCTTTTGAGGCTACACGTTTAGACGTACATGCCACACCACATCTTTTCGAGTTACAACGTGTTGTTTAGGAGATACAAGCTAATTTTGTACGATGCTTTATTTCATCTCGTAAAGTTTATGGGTTTCCAATACATATGTATTTGTCTTTACTTTGCAACACTGTATTTCCTTTTAACGTGTTATTCTTACAAATTCTATCGAGATACAACTCTCCTGTGTGTTCTCTTTTGAGGCTACACGCTTAGATATACACGGAACACCAAAGCTTTTCGAGTTACAACATGTTGTTTAGGAAAAACAAGATAATTTCGCACGATGCGGGATTTCCATAAAACGTGGTTTTCTGAAAAATTTTGACGAAAGAAAATTCTCCTGTGGGTTCTCTTTTGAGGCTACACGTTTAGACGTACACGCCACACCAAATCTTTTCGAGTTACAACGTGTTGTTTAGGAGATACAAGCTAATTTTTTACGTTGCGTTATTTGTTCTCATAAAGTGTTTCCAATACGTACGTATTTGCCTTTACTCTGCAACACTGTATTTCCTTATAAAGTGGTATTCTTACATATTCTTTCGAGAGAAAACTCTCCTGTGCATTCTCTTTTGTGGCTACATGATTAGACATACACGCAACACCAAAGCTTTTGGAGTTACAACGTGTTGTTTAGGAAAAACAAGATAATTTCGCACGATGCGGGATTTCCTTAAAATGTGGTTTTCTGAAAAATTTTGACGAAAAAAATTCTCCTGTGGGTTCTCTTTTGAGGCTACACGTTTAGACGTACATGCCACACCACATCTTTTCGAGTTACAACGTGTTGTTTAGGAGATACAAGCTAATTTTGTACGATGCTTTATTTCATCTCGTAAAGTTTATGGGTTTCCAATACATATGTATTTGTCTTTACTTTGCAACACTGTATTTCCTTTTAACGTGTTATTCTTACAAATTCTATCGAGATACAACTCTCCTGTGTGTTCTCTTTTGAGGCTACACGCTTAGATATACACGGAACACCAAAGCTTTTCGAGTTACAACATGTTGTTTAGGAAAAACAAGATAATTTCTCACGATGCGGGATTTCCTTAAAACGTGGTTTTCTGACAAATTTTGACGAAAGAAAACTCTCCTGTGGGTTCTCTTTTGAGGCTACACGTTTAGACGTACACGCCACACCAAATCTTTTTGAGTTACAACGTGTTGTTTAGGACAAACAAGCTAATTTTGCAAGATGCGTTATTTCTCTCATAAAGTGCTTCCAATACGTACGTATTTGTCTTTACTCTGCCACACTGTATTTCCTTATAACGTGGTATTCTTACATATTCTTTCGAGAGAAAACTCTCCTGTGTGGTCTCTTTTGGGGCTACACACTTAGACATACACCCAACACCAAAGCTTTTCGAGTTAAAACGTGTTGTTTAGGAAGAACAAGATAATTTCTCACGATGCGGGATTTTCTTAAAACGTGGTTTTCTGACGAATTTTGACAAAAGAAAATTGTCCTGTTGGTTCTCTTTTGAGGCTACACGTTTAGACGTACACGCCACACCAAATCTTTTCGAGTTACAACGTGCTGTTTAGGAGATACAAGCTAATTTTGTACGATGCTTTATTTCATCTCGTAAAGTTTATGGGTTTCCAATACATACGTATTTGTCTTTACTCTGCAACACTGTATTTCCTTATAACGTGGTATTCTTACAAATTCTATCGAGAAAAAACTCTCCTGTGCGTTCTCTTTTGAGGCTACATGCTTAGACATACACGCAACACCAAAGCCTTTCGAGTTACAACGTGTTGTTTAGGAAAAACAAGATAATTTCGCATTATGCGGGATTTCCGTAAAACGTGGTTTTCTGAAAAATTTTGACGAAAAAAATTCTCCTGTGGGTTCTCTTTTGAGGCTACACGTTTAGATGTACATGCCACACCACATCTTTTCGAGTTACAACGTGTTGTTTAGGAGATACAAGCTAATTTTGTACGATGCTTTATTTCATCTCGTAAAGTTTATGGGTTTCCAATACATATGTATTTGTCTTTACTTTGCAACACTGTATTTCCTTTTAACGTGTTATTCTTACAAATTCTATCGAGATACAACTCTCCTGTGTGTTCTCTTTGGACGCTACACGCTTAGATATACACGGAACACCAAAGCTTTTCGAGTTACAACATGTTGTTTAGGAAAAACAAGATAATTTCGCACGATGCGGGATTTCCATAAAACGTGGTTTTCTGAAAAATTTTGACGAAAGAAAATTCTCCTGTGGGTACTCTTTTGAGGCTACACGTTTAGACGTACACGCCACACCAAATCTTTTCGAGTTACAACGTGTTGTTTAGGAGATACAAGCTAATTTTTTACGTTGCGTTATTTGTTCTCATAAAGTGTTTCCAATACGTACATATTTGCCTTTACTCTGCAACACTGTATTTCCTTATAAAGTGGTATTCTTACATTTTCTTTCGAGAGAAAACTCTCCTGTGCATTCTCTTTTGAGGCTACATGCTTAGACATACACGCAACACCAAAGCTTTTGGAGTTACAACGTGTTGTTTAGGAAAAACAAGATAATTTCGCACGATGCGGGATTTCCTTAAAATGTGGTTTTCTGAAAAATTTTGACGAAAAAAATTCTCCTGTGGGTTCTCTTTTGAGGCTACACGTTTAGACGTACATGCCACACCACATCTTTTCGAGTTACAACGTGTTGTTTAGGAGATACAAGCTAATTTTGTACGATGCTTTATTTCATCTCGTAAAGTTTATGGGTTTCCAATACATATGTATTTGTCTTTACTTTGCAACACTGTATTTCCTTTTAACGTGTTATTCTTACAAATTCTATCGAGATACAACTCTCCTGTGTGTTCTCTTTTGAGGCTACAAGCTTAGATATACACGGAACACCAAAGCTTTTCGAGTTACAACATGTTGTTTAGGAAAAACAAGATAATTTCGCACGATGCGGGATTTCCATAAAATGTGGTTTTCTGAAAAATTTTGACGAAAGAATATTCTCCTGTGGGTTCTCTTTTGAGGCTACACGTTTAGACGTACACGCCACACCAAATCTTTTCGAGTTACAACGTGTTGTTTAGGAGATACAAGCTAATTTTTTACGTTGCGTTATTTGTTCTCATAAAGTGTTTCCAATACGTACGTATTTGCCTTTACTCTGCAACACTGTATTTCCTTATAAAGTGGTATTCTTACATATTCTTTCGAGAGAAAACTCTCCTGTGCATTCTCTTTTGTGGCTACATGATTAGACATACACGCAACACCAAAGCTTTTGTAGTTACAACGTGTTGTTTAGGAAAAACAAGATAATTTCGCACGATGCGGGATTTCCTTAAAATGTGGTTTTCTGAAAAATTTTGACGAAAAAAATTCTCCTGTGGGTTCTCTTTTGAGGCTACACGTTTAGACGTACATGCCACACCACATCTTTTCGAGTTACAACGTGTTGTTTAGGAGATACAAGCTAATTTTGTACGATGCTTTATTTCATCTCGTAAAGTTTATGGGTTTCCAATACATATGTATTTGTCTTTACTTTGCAACACTGTATTTCCTTTTAACGTGTTATTCTTACAAATTCTATCGAGATACAACTCTCCTGTGTGTTCTCTTTTGAGGCTACAAGCTTAGATATACACGGAACACCAAAGCTTTTCGAGTTACAACATGTTGTTTAGGAAAAACAAGATAATTTCGCACGATGCGGGATTTCCATAAAATGTGGTTTTCTGAAAAATTTTGACGAAAGAAAATTCTCCTGTGGGTTCTCTTTTGAGGCTACACGTTTAGACGTACACGCCACACCAAATCTTTTCGAGTTACAACGTGTTGTTTAGGAGATACAAGCTAATTTTTTACGTTGCGTTATTTGTTCTCATAAAGTGTTTCCAATACGTACATATTTGCCTTTACTCTGCAACACTGTATTTCCTTATAAAGTGGTATTCTTACATATTCTTTCGAGAGAAAACTCTCCTGTCCATTCTCTTTTGAGGCTACATGCTTAGACATACACGCAACACCAAAGCTTTTGGAGTTACAACGTGTTGTTTAGGAAAAACAAGATAATTTCGCACGATGCGGGATTTCCTTAAAATATGGTTTTCTGAAAAATTTTGACGAAAGAAAATTCTCCTGTGGGTTCTCTTTTGAGGCTACACGTTTAGACGTACAGGCCACACCAAATCTTTTTAAGTAACAACGTGTTGTTTAGGAGATACAAGCTAATTTTTACGATGCGTTATTTCTTCTCGTAAAGTTTTTCCAATACGTAAGTATTTGTCTTTACAACACTGTGTTTCCTAATAACGTGGTATTCTTACATATTCTTTTGAGAAAAAAACTCTCCTTTGCATTCTCTTTTGAGGCTACACCCTTAGACATACATGCAACAACAAAGCTTTTCGAATTACAACGTGTTGTTTCGGAAAAACAAGATAATTTCGCACGATGCGGGATTTCCATAAAACGTGGTTTTCTGACAAATTTTGACTAAAGAAAATTCTACTGTGTGTTCTCTTTTGAGGCTACAAGTTTAGATGTACACGCCACACCAAATATTTTTGAGTTACAACGTGTTGTTTAGGAGGTATAAGCTAATTTTTTTACGGTGCGTTATTTCTTCTCGTAATGTTTAAGTGTTTCCAGTATGTTTGTATTTGCCTTTACTCTGCAACACTGTATTTCCTTATAACGTGTTATTCTTACATATTCTTTCGAGAGAAAACTCTCCTGTGCGTTCTCTTTGGAGGCTACACGCTTAGACATACACGCAACACCAAAGCTTTTCGAGTTACAACGTGTTGTTTAGGAAAAACAAGATAATTTCGCATGATGCGCGATTTCCTTAAAACTTGGTTTTCTGACAAATTTTGACGAAAGAAAATTCTCCTGTGGGTTCTCTTTTGAGGGTACATGTTTAGACGTACAAGCCACACCAAATCCTTTCGAGTTATATCGTGTTGTTTAGGAGATACAAGCTTATTTTGTACTATGTGTTATTTCCACTCGTAAAGTTTAAGTGTTTCTAATAAGTATGTATTTGTCTTTACTCTGCAACACTGTATTTCCTCATAATGTGGTATTCCTACATAATCTTTTGGGAGAAAACTCTCCTGTGCGTTCTCTTTTGAGGCTACACGCTTAGATATACCCGCAACACCAAACCTTTTCCAGTTACATGTTGTTTAGGAAAAACAAGATAATTTCGCACGATGCGGGATTTCTTTAAAACGTGGGTTTTGACAAATTTTGACGAAGGAAAACTCTCCTGTGGGTTCTCTTTTGAGGCTACACGTTTAGACGTACACGCCACACCAAATCTTTTCGAGTTACAGCGTGTTGTTTAGGAGATACAAACTAATTTTGTACGATGCCTTATTTCTTCTCGTAAAGTTTAAGTGTTTCCAATAAGTACGTATTTGTCTTTACTCTGCAACACTGTATTTCCTTATAACGTGGTATTCTTACATATTCTTTCGAGAGAGAACTCTCCTGTGCATTCTCTTTTGAGGCTACATGCTTAGACATACACGCAACACCAAAGCTTTTCGAGTTACATGTGTTGTTTAGGAAAAACAAGATAATTTCGCACGATGCGGGATTTCCTTAAAACGTGGTTTTCTGACAAATTTTGACGAAAGAAAATACTCCTGTGGGTTCTCTTTTGAGGCTACACGTTTAGACGTACACGCCACACCAAATACTTTCGAGTTAAAACGTGTTGGTTAGGACATGCAAGCTAATTTTTTAAGATGCGTTATTTCTTCTCGTAAAGTTTAAATGTGTCCAATACGTACGTAATTGCCTTTACTCTGCAACACTGTATTTCCTTATAATGTGGTAATCTTGCATATTCTTTAGAGAGAAAAACTCTCCTGTGCGTTCTCTTTAGAGGCTACATGCTTAGACATACACGCAACACCAAAGCATTTCGAATTACAACCTGTTGTTTAGGAAAAACAAGATAATTTCACACGATGCGGATTACCTTAAAACGTGGTTTTCTGAAAAATTTTGACGAAAGAAAATTCTCCTGTGCGTTCTCTTTTGAGGCTACATGTTTAGTTGTAAACGCCACACCAAATCTTTTCGAGTTACAACGTTTTGTTTAGGAGATACAAGCTAATTTTGTACGATGCGTTATTACCTCTCATAAAGTGTTTCCAATACTTACGTATTTGTCTTTACTCTGCAACAATGTATTTCCATATAACGTGGTATTCTTACATATTCTTTCGAGGGAAAACTCTCCTGTGCATTCTCTTTTGAGGCTACACGCTTAGACATACACGCAACACCAAAGCTTTTCGAGTTACAACGTGTTGTTTAGGAAAAACAAGATAATTTCGCACGATGCGGGATTTCCTTAAAACGTGGTTTTCTGACAAATTTTGACGAAAGAAAATTCTCCTGTGGGTTCTCTTTTGAGGGTACACATTTAGATGTACAAGCCACACCAAATCCTTTCGAGTTATATCGTGTTGTTTAGGAGATACAAGCTTATTTTGTACTATGTGTTATTTCTACTCGTAAAGTTTAAGTGTTTCCAATAAGTATGTATTTGTCTTTACTCTGCAACACTGTATTTCCTTATAATGTGGTATTCCTACATAATCTTTTGGGAGAAAACTCTCCTGTGCATTCTCTTTTGAGGCTACACGCTTAGATATACCCGCAACACCAAACCTTTTCGGGTTACAACATGTTGTTTAGGAAAAACAAGATAATTTCGCACGATGCGGGATTTCTTTAAAACGTGGATTTTGACAAATTTTGACGAAAGAAAACTCTCCTGTGGGTTCTCTTTTGAGGCTACACGTTTAGACGTACACGCCACACCAAATCTTTTCGAGTTACAGCGTGTTATTTAGGAGATACAAACTAATTTTGTAAGATGCCTTATTTCTTCTCGTAAAGTTTAAGTGTTTCCAATAAGTACGTATTTGTCTTTACTCTGCAACACTGTATTTTCTTATAACGTGGTATTCTTACATATTCTTTCGAGAGAAAACTCTCCTGTGCATTCTCTTTTGAGGCTACACGCTTAGACATACACGCAACACCAAAGCTTTTCGAGTTACAATGTGTTGTTTAGGAAAAACAAGATAATTACGCACGATGCGGGATTTCCTTAAAACGTGATTTTCTGACAAATTTTGACGAAAGAAAATACTCCTGTGGGTTCTCTTTTGAGGCTACACGTTTAGACGTACACGCCACACCTAATCCTTTCAAGTTAAAACGTGTTGTTTAGGAGATACAAGCTAATTTTTTAAGATGCGTTATTTCTTCTCGTAAAGTTTAAATGTGTCCAATACGTACGTAATTGCCTTTACTCTGCAACACTGTATTTCCTTATAACGTGGTAATCTTGCATATTCTTTGGAGAGAAAAACTCTCCTGTGCGTTCTCTTTAGAGGCTACATGCTTAGACATACACGCAACACCAAAGCATTTCGAATTACAACCTGTTGTTTAGGAAAAACAAGATAATTTCTCACGATGCGGGATTTCTTTAAAACGTGGGTTTTGACAAATTTTGACGAAGGAAAACTCTCCTGTGGGTTCTCTTTTGAGGCTACACGTTTAGACGTACACGCCACACCAAATCTTTTCGAGTTACAGCGTGTTGTTTAGGAGATACAAACTAATTTTGTACGATGCCTTATTTCTTCTCGTAAAGTTTAAGTGTTTCCAATAAGTACGTATTTGTCTTTACTCTGCAACACTGTATTTCCTTATAATGTGGTATTCCTATATAATCTTTTGGGAGAAAACTCTCCTGTGCGTTCTCTTTTGAGGCTACATGCTTAGATATACCCGCAACACCAAACCTTTTCGAGTTACAACATGTTGTTTAGGAAAAACAAGATAATTTCGCACGATGCGGGATTTCTTTAAAACGTGGGTTTTGACAAATTTTGACGAAAGAAAACTCTCCTGTGGGTTCCCTTTGAGGCTACACGTTTAGACGTACACGCCACACCAAATCCTTTCGAGTTACAGCGTGTTGTTTAGGAGATACAAAGTAATTTTGTACGATGCCTTATTTCTTCTCGTAAAGTTTAAGTGTTTCCAATAAGTACGTATTTGTCTTTACTCTGCAACACTGTATTTCCTTATAACGTGGTATTCTTACATATTCTTTCGAGAGAAAACTCTCCTGTGCATTCTCTTTTGAGGCTACACGCGTAGACATACACGCAACACCAAAGCTTTTCGAGTTACAGTGTGTTGTTTAGGAAAAACAAGATAATTTCGCACGATGCGGGATTTCCTTAAAACGTGGTTTTCTGACAAATTTTGACGAAATAAAATACTCCTGTGGGTTCTCTTTTGAGGCTACACGTTTAGATGTACACGCCACACCAAATCCTTTCGAGTTAAAACGTGTTGGTTAGGAGATTCAAGCTAATTTTTTAAGATGCGTTATTTCTTCTCGTAAAGTTTAAATGTGTCCAATATGTATGTAATTGCCTTTACTCTGCAACACTGTATTTCCTTATAACGTGGTAATCTTGCATATTCTTTAGAGAGAAAAACTCTCCTGTGCGTTCTCTTTAGAGGCTACATGCTTAGACATACACGCAACACCAAAGCATTTCGAATTACAACCTGTTGTTTAGGAAAAACAAGATAATTTCACACGATGCGGGATTTCCTTAAAACGTGGTTTTCTGAAAAATTTTGACGAAAGACAATTCTCCTGTGGGTTCTCTTTTGAGGCTACATGTTTAGTTGTAAACGCTACACGAAATCTTTTCGAGTTACAACGTTTTGTTTAGGAGATACAAGCTAATTTTGTACGATGCGTTATTACCTCTTGTAAAGTGTTTCCAATACGTACTTATTTGTCTTTACTCTGCAACAATGTATTTCCATATAACGTGGTATTCTTACATATTCTTTCGATAGAAAACTCTCCTGTGCATTCTCTTTTGAGGCTACACGCTTAGACATACACGCAACACCAAAGCTTTTCGAGTTACAACCTGTTGTTTAGGAAAAACAAGATAATTTCGCACGATGCAGGATTTCCTTAAAACGTGGTTTTCTGACAAATATTGACGAAAGAAAATTGTCCTGTGGTTCTCATTTGAGGCTACACGTTAGACGTACACACCACACCAAATCTTTTCGAGTTATAACGTGTTGTTTAGGAGATACAAACTAATTTTGTATGATGCCTTATTTCTTCTCGTAAAGTTTAAGTGTTTCCAATAAGTATGTATTTGTCTTTACTCTGCAACACTGTATTTACTTATAACGTGGTATTCTTACATATTCTTTCGAGAGAAAACTCTCCTGTGCGTTCTCTTTTGAGGCTACACGATTAAACATACACGCAACACCAAAGCTTTTCGAATTACAATTTGTTGTTTAGGAAAAACAAGATAATTTAGCAAGATGCGGGATTTCCTTAAAACGTGGTTTTCTGACAAATTTTGACGAATGAAAATACTCCTGTGGGTTCTCTTTTGAGGCTACACGTTTAGATGTACACACCACACCAAATCTTTTCGAGTTACAACGTGTTGTTTAGGAGATACAAGCTAATTTTGTACGATGCGTTATTTCTTCTCATAAAGTTTAAATTTTTCCAATACATACGTATTTGCCTTTACTCTGCAACACTGTATTTCCTTATAACGTGGTATTTTTGCATATTCTTTCGAGAGAAAACTCTCCTGTGCGTTCTCTTTCGAGGCTACATGCTTAGACATACACGCAACACCAAAGCTTTTCGTATTACAACCTGTTGTTTAGGAAAAACAAGATAATTTCGCACGATGCGGATTTCCTTAAAACGTGGTTTTCTGAAAATTTTGACGAAAGAAAATTCTCCTGTGGGTTCTCTTTTGAAGCTACATGTTTAGTTGTAAACGCCACACCAAATCTTTTCGAGTTACAACGTGTTGTTTAGGAAACACAAGCTAATTTTGTACGATGCATTATTACTTCTTGTAAAGTGTTTCCAATACTTATGTGTTTGTCTTTACTCTGTAACACTTATTTCCTTATAACGTGGTATTCTTACATATTCTTTCGAGAGAAAACTCTCCTGTGCGTTCTCTTTTGAGGCTACACGCTTAGACATACACGCAACACCAAAGCTTTTCGAATTACAACGTGTTGTTTAGGAAGAACAAAATAATTTCTCACGATGCGGGATTTCCTTAAAACGTGGTTTTCTGACAAATTTTGACGAAAGAAAATTGTCCTGTGGTTCTCTTTTGAGGCTACACGTTTAGACGTACACGCCACACCAAATCTTTTCGAGTTACAACGTGTTGTTTAGGAGATACAAGCTAATTTTGTATGATGCTTTATTTCATCTCTCTAATTTTAAGGGTTTCCAATATGTAAGTATTTGTCTTTATTCTGCAACATTGTACTTCCTTATAACGTGGTATTCTTACATATTCTTTCGAGAGAAAACTCTTCTGTGTGTTCTCTTTTGAGGCTACATGCTTAGACATACACACAACACCAAAGCTTTTCGAGTTACAACGCGTTGTTTAGGAAAAACAAGATAATTTCGCACGATGCTGGATTTCCTTAATACGTGGTTTTCTGACAAATTTTTACCAAAGAAAATTCTCCTGTGGGTTTTCTTTTGAGGCTACACATTTAGACGTACACGCCACACCAAATTTTTTCGAGTTACAACGTGTTGTTTAGGAGATACAAACTAATTTTTTACAATGCGTTATTTCTTCTCATAAAGTGTTTCCAATAAGTACGTATTTGTCTTTACTCTGCAACACTGTATTTCCTTATTACGTGGCATTCTTACATATTCTTTTGAGAGAAAACTCTCCTGTGCGTTCTCTTTTGAGGCTACATGCTTAGACATACACGCAACACCAAAGCTTTTCGAATTACAACGTGTTGTTTAGGAAAAACAAGATACTCTCTCACGATAATTTTGCACGATGCAGGATTTCCTTAAAACGTGGTTTTCTGAAAATTTTGACGAAAGAAAATTCTCGTATGGGTTCTCTTTTGAGGCTACACGTTTAGGCGTACACTCCACACCAAGTCATTTCAAGTTACAACGTGTTGTTTAGGAGATACGAGCTAATTTTGTACGATGCTTTATTTCATCTCTTAAAGTTTAAGGGTTTCCAATACGTACGTATTTGTCTTTACTCTGCAACACTGTATTTCCTTATAACGTGGTATTCTTACATATTCCTTCGAGAGAAAACTCTCCTGTGTGTTCTCTTTTGAGGCTATACACTGAGACATACACGCAACACAACAGCTTTTTGAGTTACAACGTGTTGTTTAGGAAAAACAAGATAAATTCGCACGATGCAGGATTTCCTTAATACGTGTTTTTCTGACAAATTTGACCAAAGAAAATTCTCCTGTGGGTTCTCTTTTGAGGCTACACGTTTAGACGTACACGCCACATCAAATCTTTTCGAGTTACAACGTGTTGTTTAGGAGATACAAGCTAATTTTGTACAATGCGTTATTTCTTCTCGTAAAGTGTTTCCAATACGTACGTATTTGTCTTTACTCTGCAACACTGTATTTCCTTATAACGTGGTATTCTTACAAATCTATCGAGAAAATACTCTCCTTTGCGTTCTCTTTTGAGGCTACGCGCTTAGACATACACGCAACACCAAAACTTTTCGAGTTACAACTTGTTGTTTAGGAAAAAGAAGATAATTTTGCACGATGAGGGATTTCCTTAAAACGTGGTTTTCTCACATATTTTGACGATAGAAAATTCTCCTGTCGGTTCTCTTTTGAGGCTACACGTTTAGACGTACATGCCACACCAAATCCTTTCGAGTTACAACCTGTTGTTTAGGAGATACAAGCTAATTTAGTATGATGCGTTATTTCTTCTTGTAAAGTGTTTCTAATACATACGCTTTTGTCTTTACTCTGCAACACTGTATTTCCTTATAACGTGGTATTCTTACATATTCTTTCGAGAGAAAACTCTCCTGTGCATTCTCCTTTGAGTCTACACGCTTAGCCATACAAGCAACACAGAAGATTTTCGAGTTACAACGTGTTGTTTAGGAAAAACTAGATAATTTCGCACGATGCGAGATTTCGTTAAAACGTGGTTTCTGACAAATTTTGATGTATGAAAATTCTACTGTCAGTTCTCTTTTGAGGCTACATGTTTAGACGTACATGTCACATGAAATCTTTTCGAGTTACAACGTGTTGTTTAGGAGATACAAGCCAATTTTGTACAATGATTTATTTCTGCTCTTAAAGTGTTTCCAATATGTACGTATTTGTCTTCTCTCTGCAACACTGTATTTCCTTATAACGTGGTATTCTTACATATTCTTTCGAGAGAAAAAACTCTCCTGTGCATTCCCTTTTGAGGCTACACACTTAAACATACACGCAACACCAAAGATTTTCGAGTTACAACTTGTTGTTTAGGAAAACAAGATAATTTTGTAGGATGTGGGATTTCGTTAAAACGTGGTTTTCTGACAAATTTTGAAGAAAGAAAATTCTACAGTGGTTTCTCTTTTGAGGCTTCACTTTTAGACGTACACGCCAAACCAAATGTTTTCGAGTTTCCACTTGTTGTTTAGGAGATACAAGCTAATATTGTATGATGCGTAATTTCTTCTCGTAAATTGTTTCCAATATGTACTTTTTGTCTTTACTTTGCAACACTGTATTTCCTTATAACGTTGTATTCCTACATGTTCTTTCGAGAGAAAACTCTCCTGTTCATTCTCTTTTGAAGCTACACGCTTAGACATACACGCAACACCAAAGCTTTTCGAGTTACAAAGTGTTGTTTAGGAAAAACAAGATAATTTCGGAGGATGCGGGATTTCCTTAAAACGTGGTTTTCTGACAAATTTTGACGAAAGAAAATTCCCCTTTGTGTTCTCTTTTGAGGCTACACGTTTAGACGTACACGCCAAACCAAAACTTTTCGAGTTACCACGTGTTGTTTAGGAGATACAAGCTAATTTTGTTCGATGCTTTGTTTCTTCTCGAAAAGTGTTCCCAATATATACTTATTTGTCTTTACTCTGCAAAATTGTATTTCCTAATAACGTGGTATTCTTACATATTCTTTCGAGAGAAAACCCTCCTGTGCCTTCTCTTTTGAGGCTCCATGCTTACACATACACGCAACACGAAAGCTTTTCGAGTTACAACATGTTGTTTAGGAAAAAGAAGATGATATCGCACGATGCGGGATTTCATTAAAACGTAGTTTTCTGAAAAATTTTGACGAAAGAAAATTCTTCTGTGGGTTCTCTTTTGAGGCTATACGTTTAGACGTACACGCCACACCAAATCTTTTCGAGTTACAACCTGTTGTTTAGAAGATACAAGCTAATTTTGTAAGATGCGTTAATTCTTCTCGTAAGGTGTTTCCAATACGTAAGTATTTGTCTTTACTCTGCAACACTGTATTTCCTTATAACGTGGTATTCTTACATATTCTTTCGAGAGAAAACTATCCTGTGCGTTCCCTTTTGAGGTTACACACTTAGACATACAGGCAACACCAAAGCTTTTCGAGTTACAACGTGTTGTTTATGAATAAAAAGATAATTTCGCACGATGTGGGATTTCCTTAAAACATGGTTTTCTGACAAATTTTGACAAAAGAATATTCTCCTGTGGGTTCTCTTTTGACGCTAAACGTATAGACGTGCACGCCACACCAAATCCTTTCGAGTTACCACGTTTTGTTTAGGAGATACAAGCTAATTTTGCATGATGTGTTATTTCTTCTCGTAAAGTGTTTCCAAAACGTACGTATTTGTCTTTCTCTGCAACACTGTATTTCCTTATAACGTGGTATTCTTACATATTCTTTCGAGGAAAAACTCTCCTGTGCATTCTCTTTTGAGGCTACACGCTTAGACATACACGCAACACCAAGGCTTTTCGAGTTACAACGTGTTGTTTAGGAAAAACAAGATTATTTCGCACGATGCGAGATTTCCATAAAACGTGGTTTTCTGAAAAATTTTGACCAAAAAAGTTTTCCTGTGGGTTCTCTTTTGAGACTACACGTGTAGAGGTACGAGCCACACCAAATCTTTTCGAGTTACAACGTGTTGTTTAGGAGATACAAGCTAATTTTGTACGATGCGTTATTTCTTCTCTTAAAGTGTTTCCAATACGTACTTAGTTGTCTTTACTCTGCAACACCGTATTTCCTTATAAGGTGGTATTCCAACATATTCTTTCGAGAGAAAACTTTTCTGTGCGTTCTCTTTTGAGGCTACACGCTTAGAAATACACGCAACCCCAAAGCTTTTCGATTTACAACGTGTTGTTTGGAAAAACAAGATAATTTCGCACGATGAGAGATTTTCTTAAAACGTGGTTTCTGACAAATTTTGATGAAAGAAAATTCTCCTGTGGGTTCTCTTTTGAGGCTACACGTTTAGACGTACACATCACACCAAATCTTTTCGAGTTATAACGTGTTGTTTAGGAGATACAAGCTAATTTTGTATGATGCGTTATTTCTTCTCCTAAAGTGTTTCCAATACATATGTATTTTTGTTGACTCTACAACACTGTATTTCCTTATAACGTGGTATTCTTACCTATTCTTTTGAAAGAAAACTCTCCTGTGCCTTCTCTTTTGAGGCTCCATGCTTAGACATACACGCAACACTAAAGCTTTTCGAGTTACAACATGTTGTTTAGGAAAAAGAAGATGATTTCGCACGATGCGGGATTTCCTTAATACGTGGATTTCTGAAAAATTTTAACGAAAGAAAATTCTCCTGTGGGTTCTCTTTTGAGGCTACACGTTTAGACGTACACACCACACCAAATCCTTTCGAGTTACCACGTGTTGTTTAGGAGATACAAGATAATTTTGTAAGATGCATTATTTCTTCTCGTAAAGTGTTTCCAATACATACGTATTTGTCTTTACACTGCAAAACTGTATTTTCTTATAACGTTGTATTCTTACATGTTTTTTCGAGAGAAAACTCTCCTGTGCGTTCTCTTTAGAGGCTACACGCTTAGACATACACGCAACACCAAAGCTTTTCGAGTTACAACGTGTTGTTTAGGAAAAACAAGATAATTTTGCACGATGCGGGATTTCCTTAAAACGTGGTTTTCTGACAAATTTTGGCGAAAGAAAGTTCTCCTGTGGGTTCTCTTTTGAGGCTACACGTGTAAACGTACGAGCCTCACCAAATCTTTTCGAGTTCCAACGTGTTGTTTAGGAGATACAAGCTAATTTTGTACGACACGTTATTTCTTCTCTTAAAGTGTTTCCAATACGTACGTATTTGTCTTTACTCTGCAACACTGTATTTCCTTATAACGTAGTATTCTTACATATTCTTTCGAGAGAAAACTCTCCTGGGTGTTCTCTTTTGAGGCTACATGCTTAGACATACACGCAACAGCAAAGGTTTTCAAGTTACAATGTGTTGTTTAGGAAAAATAAGATAATTTCGCACGATGCGAGATTTCCTTAAAACGTGGTTTCTGACAAATTTTGATGAAAGAAAATTCTCCTGTCGGTTCTCTTTTGAGGCTACACGTTTAGACGTACACCTCACACCAAATCTTTTCGAGTTACAACGTGTTGTTTAGGAGATACAAGCTAATTTTGTACGATGCGTTATTTCTTCCCGTAAAATATTTCCAATTTGTACTTATTTGTCTTTACTCTGCAAAATTGTATTTCCTTATAATGTGGTATTCTTACATATTCTTTCGAGAGAAAACTCTTCTGTGCCTTCTCTTTTCAGTCCCCACACTTACACATACACGCAACACCAAAGCTTTTCGAGTTACAACATGTTGTTTAGGAAAAAGATGATTTCGCACGATGCGGGATTTCCTTAAAACGTGGTTTTCTGAAAAATTTTGACGAAAGAAAATTTTCCTGTGGGTTCTCTTTTGAGGCTACACGTTTAGACGTACACGCTACAGCAAATCTTTTCGAGTAACAATGTGTTGTTTAGGACATTCAAGCTAATTTTGTACTATGCGTTAATTCTTCTCGTAAAGTTTTTCCAATATGTAAGTATTTGTCTTTACTCTGCAACACTGTATTTCCTTATAACGTGGTATTCTTACATATTCTTTCGAGAGAAAACTATCCTGTGCGTTCCCTTTTGAGGCTACACACTTAGATATACAGGCAACACCAAAGCTTTTCGAGGTACAACGTGTTGCTTATGAAAAACAAGATACTCTCTCACGATAATTTTGCACGATGCAGGATTTCCTTAAAACGTGGTTTTCTGACAAATTTTGAAGAAAGAAAATTCTCCTGTGGTTTCTCTTTTGAGGTTGCACGTGTAGACGTACGAGCCTCACCAAATCTTTTCGAGTTACAACGTGTTGTTTAGGAGATACAAACTAATTTTGTACGACACGTTATTTCTTCTCTTAAAGTGTTTCCAATACGTAAGTATTTGTCTTTACTCTGCAACACTGTATTTCCTTATAACGTAGTATTCTTACATATTCTTTCGAGAGAAAACTCTCCTGGGTGTTCTCTTTTGAGGCTACATGCTTAGACATACACGAAACAGCAAAGGTTTTCGAGTTACAATGTGTTGTTTAGGCAAAATAAGATAATTTCGCACGATGCGAGATTTCCTTAAAATGTGGTTTCTGACAAATTTTGATGAAAGAAAATTCTCCACTGGGTTCTCTTTTGAGGCTACACGTTTAGACGTACACCTCACACCAAATCTTTTCGAGTTACAAAAGATAGTTTGTTTAGGAGATACAAGCTAATTTTGGATAGTGTTGTTTAGGAGATACAAGCTAATTTTGTACGATGCGTTATTTCTTCCTGTAACATATTTCCAATTTGTACGTATTTGTCTTTACTCTGCATAATTGTATTTCCGTATAATGTGGTATTCTTACATATTCTTTCGAGAGAAAACTCTTCTGTGCCTTCTCTTTTCAGGCTCCACACTTAGACATACACGCAACACCAAAGCTTTTCGAGTTACAACATGTTGTTTAGGAAAAAGATGATTTCGCACAATGCGGGATTTCCTTAAAACGTGGTTTTCTGAAAAATTTTTACGAAAGAAAATTCTCCTGTGGGTTCTCTTTTGAGGCTACACGTTTAGACGTACACGCTACAGCAAATCTTTTCGAGTAACAATGTGTTGTTTAGGAGATTCAAGCTAATTTTGTACTATGCGTTAATTCTTCTCGTAAAGTTTTTCCAATATGTAAGTATTTGTCTTTACTCTGCAACACTGTATTTCCTTATAACGTGGTATTCTTACATATTCTTTCGAGAGAAAACTATCCTGTGCGCTCCCTTTTGAGGCTACACACTTAGATATACAGGCAACACCAAAGCTTTTCGAGGTACAACGTGTTGTTTATGAAAAACAAGATAATTTCGCACGATGCGGGATTTCCTTAAAACGTGGTTTTCTGACAAATTTTGAAGAAAGAAAATTCTCCTGTGGGTTCTCTTTTGAGGCTACACGTTTAGACGTACACACCACACCAAATCCTTTCGAATTACCACGTGTTGTTTAGGAGGTACAAGCAAATTTTGTACGATGCAATATTTCTTCTCGTAAAGTTTTTCCAATACGTATGTATTTGTCTTTACTCTGCAACACTGTATTTCCTTATAATGTTGTATTCTTACAATTTCTTTCGAGAGAAAACTCTCCTGTGCGTTCTCTTTAGAGGCTCCATGCTTACACATACACGCAACACCAAAGCTTTTCGAGTTATAACGTTTTGTTTAGCAAAAAGAAGATGATTTCGCACGATACGGGATTTCCTTAAAACGTGGTTTTCTGACAAATTTTGAAGAAAGAAAATTATCCTGTGGGTTCTCTTTTGAGGCTACATGTTTAAATGAACACGCCACACCAAATCTTTTCGAGTTACAATGTGTTGTTTTGGAGATACAAGCTAATTTTGTACGATGCGTTAATTCTTCTCCTAAAGTGTTTCCAATATGTACTTATTTGTCTTTACTCTGCAAAATTGTATTTCCTTATAACGTGGTATTCTTATATATTCTCTCGAGAGAAAACTCTCCTGTGCCTTCTCTTTTGAGGCTCCACGCTTACACATACACGCAACACCAATGCTTTTCTAGTTACAACATGTTGTTTAGGAAAAAGAAGGTGATTTCGCACGATGCGGAATTTCCTTAAAACGTGGTTTTCTGAAAAATTTTGAAGAAAGAAAATTCTCCTGTGGGTTCTCTTTTGAGGCTACACGTTTAGACGTACACACCACACCAAAAGTTTCGAGTTACAACTTGTTGTTTAGGAGATACAACCTAATTTTGTACTATGCATTAATTCTTTTCGTAAAGTGTTTCCAATACGTACGTGTTTGTCTTTACTCTGCAACACTGTATTTCCTTATAACGTGGTATTCTTACATATTCTTTCGAGAGAAAACTCTCCTGTGCGTTCTCTTTTGAGGCTACATGCTTAGACAAACACTCAACACCAGAGCTTTTCGAGTTAAAACGTGTTGTTTAGGAAAAAATAGATTATTTCGCTCGATGCGAGATTTCCATAAAACGTGGTTTCTGACAAATTTTGATGAAAGAAAATTCTCCTGTGGGTTCTCTTTTGAGGCTACACGTTTAGACGTACACGTCACACCAAATCTTTTCGAGTTACAACGTGTTGTTTAGGAGATACAAGCTAATTTTGTATGATGCGTTATTTCTTCTCGTAAAGTGATTCCAATATGTACTTAATTGCCTTTACTCTGCAAAATTGTATTTCTTTATAGCGTGGTATTCTTACATATTCTTTCGAGAGAAAACTCTCCTGAGCGTTCTCTTTTGAGGCTCCACGCTTAGACATACAGGCAACACCAAAGCTTTTCGAGTTACAACATGTTGTTTAGGAAGAAGAAGATGATTTGGCACCATGCGGGATTTCCTTAAAACGTGGTTTTCTGAAAAATTTTAACGAAAGAAAATTCTCCTGTGGGTTCTCTTTTGAGGGTACACGTTTAGACGTACACGCCACACCAAATCTTTTCGAGTTACAACGTGTTGTTTAGGAAATACAAGCTAATTTTGTACTGTGCTTTAATTCTTCTCGTAAAGTGTTTCCAATACGTACGTGTTTGTCTTTACTCTGCAACACTGTATTTCCTTATAACTTGGTATTCTTACATATTCTTTTGAGAGAAAACTCTCCTGTGCGTTCTCCTTTGAGGCTACATGCTTAGACATACACATAACGCCAGAGCTTTTCGAGTTACAACGTGTTGTTTAGGGAAAACAAGATAGTTTCGTACGATGCGAGATTTCCTTAAAACGTGGTTTCTGACAAATTTTGATGAAAGAAAATTCTCCTGTCGGTTCTCTTTTGAGGCTACACGTTTAGACGTACACGTCACACCAAATCTTTTCGAGTTACAACGTGTTGTTTAGGAGATACAAGCTAATTTTTTATGATGCGTTATTTCTTCTCGTAAAGTGTTTCCAATATGTACTTATTTGACTTTACTCTGCAAAATTGCACTTCCTTATAACGTGGTATTCTTACATATTCTTTCGAGAGAAAACTCTCCTGTGCCTTCTCTTTTGAGGCTCCGTGCTTAGACATACACGCAAGACTAAAGCTTTTCGAGTTACAACATGTTGTTTAGGAAAAAGAAGATGATGTTGCACGATGCGGGATTTCCTAAATACGTGGTTTTCTGAAAAATTTTAACCAAAGAAAATTCTCCTGTGTGTTCTCTTTTGAGGCTACACGTTTAGACGTACACGCCACACCAAATCTTTTCGAATTACAACGTGTTGTTTAGGAGATATAAGCTAATTTTTTATGATGCGCTAATTCTTCTCGTAAAGTGTTTCCAATATGTACATATTTGTCTTTACTCTGCCACACTGTATTTCCTTATAACGTGGTATTCTTACATAATCTTTCGAGAGAAAACTATCCTGGGCATTCCCTTTTGAGGCTACACACTTAGACATACAGGCAACACCAAAGCGTTTCGAGTTACAACGTGTTGTTTATGAAAAACAAGATAACTTCGCACGATGCAGGATTTCCTTAAATCGTGGTTTTCTGACAAATTTTGATGAAAGAAAATTCTCCTGTGGGTTCTCTTTTGAGGCTACGCATTTAGACGTACACGTCACACCAAATCCTTTCGAGTTACCACGTGTTGTTTAGGAGATACAAGCTAATTTTGTACGATGCGTTATTTCTTCTTGCAAAGTGTTTCCAATACATATGTATTTGTCTTTACTCTTCAACACTGTATTTCCTTATAACGTTGAATTCTTACGTGTTCTTTCGAGAGAAAACTCTCCTGTGCCTTCTCTTTTGAGGTTCCACGCTTAGACCTACACCCAACACCAAAGCTTTTCGAGTTACAACATGTTGTTTAGGAAAAAGAAGATGATTTGGCATGATGCGGGATTTCCTTAAAACGTGGTTTTCTGAAAAATTTTGACGAAAGAAAATTCTCCTGTGGGATCTCATTTGAGGCTACACGTTTAGTTATACATGCCACACCAAATCTTTTCGAGTTACAACGTGTTGTTAAGGAGATACACGCTAATTTTGTAAGACGCGTTAATTCTTCTAGTAAAGTGTTTCCTATACGTACGTATTTGTCTTTACTCTGCAACACTGTATTTCCTTATTCGTGGTATTCTTACATATTCTTTCGAGTGAAAACTATCCTGTGTGTTCCCTTTTGAGGCTACACACTAAGACATACATGCAACACCAAAGCTCTTCGAGTTACAACGTGTTGTTTAGGAAAAACAAGATAATTTCGCACGATGCGGGATTTCCTGAAAACGTGATTTTCTGAAAAATTTTGATGAAAGAAAATTCTCCTATGGGATCTCTTCTGAGGCTACACCTTTAGACATACATGCCACACCAATTCTTTTCGAGTTACAACGTGTTGTTTAGGAGATACAAGCTAATTTTGTACGATGCATTATTTCTTCTCATAAAGTGTTTCCAATACTTATGTATTTGTCTTTACTCTGCAACATTCGGTTTTTCTTCTCGCATGGTAAAACATTAGCTTGTATCTCCTAAACAACACGTTGTAACTCGAAAAGATTTGTTGTGGCGTTTACATCTAAACGTGTAGCCTCAAAAGTGAACCCACAGGAGAATTATCTTTCGTCAAAATTTTCCAGAAAACCACGTTTTATGGAAATCCCGCATCGTGCGAAATTATCTTGTTTTTCCTAAACAACACCTTGTACCTCGAAAAGTTTTGGTGTTGCGTGTATGTCTAAGCGTGTAGCCTCAAAAGAGAATGCACAGGAGAGTTTTCTCTCGAAAGAATATATAAGAATACCACGTTATATGGAAATACAGTGTTGCAGAGTAAAGACAAATATGTACGTATGGAAACACTTTACGAGAGGAAAAAACTCATGGTAAAAAATTAGCTTGTACCTCCTAAACAACACGTTGTAACTCGAAAAGATTTGGTGTGGTGTTTACATCTAAACGTGTAGCCTCAAAAGAGAACCCACAGGAGAATTTTCTTTCGTCAAAATTTGTCAGAAAACCACCTTTTAAGGAAATCCCGCATCGTGCAAAATTATCTTGTTTTTCCTAAACAACACGTTGTAACTCAAAAAGCTTTTGTGTTGCGTGTATGTCTACGCGTGTAGCCTCAGAAGAGAACACACAGAAGAGTTTTCTCTCGAAAGAATATGTAAGAATACCACGTTATAAGGAAATACACTGTTGCAGAGTAAAGACAAATAGGTACTTATTGGAAACACTTTATGAGAAGAAATAATGTATCGTACAAAATTAGCTTGTATCTCCTAAACAACACGTTGTAACTCGAAAAGATTTGGTGTGGCGTGTACGTCTAAACATGTAGCCTCAAAAGGGAACCCACAGGAGAATTTTCTTTCGTCAAAATTTGTCAGACAACCACGTTTTAAGGAAATCCCGCATCGTGCGAAATTATTTTGTTTTTCCAAAACAACACGTTGTAACTCGACAAGCTTTGGTGTTGCGTGTATGTCTAAGCATGTAGCCTCAAAAGAGAATGCACAGGAGAGGTTTCTCTCGAAAGAATATGTAAGAAAACCACGATATATGGAAATACAGTGTTGCAGAGTAAAGACAAATATGTACGTATTGGAAACACTTAACGAGAAGAAATAACGCATCTACAAAATTAGCTTGTATCTCCTAAACAACACGTTGTGACTCAAAAGGATTTCGTGTGGCGTGTACGTCTAAACGTGTAGCCTCAAAAGAGAACCCACAGGAGTATTTTCTTTCGTCAAAATTTTTCAGAAAACCACGTTTTAAGGAAATCCCGCATCGTGAGAAATTATTTTGTTTTTCCAAAACAACACGTTGTAACTCGAAAAGCTTTGGTGTTGCGTGTATGTCTAAGCATGTAGCCTCAAAAGAGAACGCACAGGAGAGGTTTCTCTCGAAAGAATATGTAAGAAAACCACGATATATGGAAATACAGTGTTGCAGAGTAAAGACAAATATGTACGTATTGGAAACACTTTACGAGAAGAAATAACGCATGGTATAAAATTAGCTTGTATCTCCTAAACAACACGTTGTGACTCAAAAGGATTTGATGTGGTGTTTACAACAACGCGTTGTAACTCGAAAAGATTTGGTGTGGCGTGTAGCCTCAAAAGAGAACCCACAGGAGAATTTTCTTTCGTCAAAATTTGTCAGAAAACCACGTATTAAGGAAATCCCGCATCGTGCGAAATTATCTTGTTTTTCCTAAACAACACGTTGTGACTCAAATAGCTTTGGTGCTGCGTGTATGTCTAAGCGTGTAGCCTCAAAAGAGAATGCACAGGAGAGTTTTCTCTAGAAAGAATATGAAAGAATACCACGTTATAAGGAAATACAGTGTTGCAGAGTAAAGACAGATGCATACATATTGGAAACACTTTACGAGAAGAAATAATGCATCGTACAAAATTAGCTTGTATTTACTAAAAAGCACGTTGTAACTCGAAAAGATTTGGTGTGGCATGTACCTCTAAACGTGTAGCATCTAAAGAGAATACACTGGAGAATTTTCTTTGGTCAAAATTCGTCAGAAAACCACATTTTAAGGAAATCCCGCATCGTGCGAAATTATCTTGTTTTTCCTAAACAACAAGTTGTAACTCGAAAAGCTTTGGTGTAGCGTGTATGTCTAAGCGTGTAGCCTCAAAAGAGAATGCACAGGAGAGTTTTCTCTCGAAAGAATATGTAAGAATACCAAGTTATAAGGAAATACAGTGTTGCAGAATAAAGACAATTACATATGTATTGGAAACACTTTACCAGACGAAATACCGCATAGTACAAAATTAGCTTGTTTCTCCTAAACAACACGTCGTAACTCGAAAAGATTTGGTGTGGCGTGTACGTCTAAAAGTGTAGCCTTATAAGAGAACCCACAGTAGAATTTTCTTTGGTCAAAATTTGTCAGAAAACCACGTTTTAAGGAAATCCCACATCGTGTGAAATTATCTTGTTTTTCCTAAACAACACGTTGTAACTCAAAAAGCTTTGATATTGGGTGTATGTCTAAGAATGTAGCCTCAAAAGAGAACGCACAGGAGAGTTTTCTCTCGAAAGAATATGTAGGAATACTACGTTATATGGAAAAACAGTGTTACAGAGTAAAGACAATTATGTACGTATTTGAAACACTTTACGAGAAGAAATAATGCATGGGAAAAAATTAGCTTGTATCTCCTAAACAACATGTAGTAACTCGAAAGGATTTGGTGTGGTGTTTACATCTAAAGGTGTAGCCTCAAAAGAGAACCCACAGGAGAATTTTCTTTCGTCAAAATTTTTTCAGAAAACCACGTTTTAAGGAAATCCGGCATCGTGTGAAATTATCTGGTTTTTCCTAAACAACAGGTTGTAACTCGAAAAGCTTTGGTTTTGCATGTATGTCGAAGCGTGTAGCCTCAAAAGAGAACGCACAAGAGAGTATTCTCTCGAAAGAATATGTAAGAATACCACGTTATAAGGACATACAGTGTTGCAGAGTAAAGACAGATACATACATATTGGAAACACTTTACGAGAAGGAATGATACATCGTACAAAATTAGCTTGTATTTCCTAAACAACACGTTGTAACGCGAAAAGATTTTGTGTGGCGTGTACGTTGAAACGTGTAGCCTCAAAAGAGAACCCACAGGAGAAATCCCACATCGTGCGAAATTATCTTGTTTTTCCTAAACAACACGTTGTAACTCGAAAAGCTTTGGTGTAAACAACACGTTGTAACTCGAAAAGATTTGGTGTGGTGTTTACATCTAAACGTGTAGCATCAAAAGAGAACCCTCAGGAGAATTTTCTTTCCTCAAATTTTTTTCAGAAAACCACGTTTTAAGGAAATCCCGCATTGTGCGGAATTATCTTGCTTTTCCTAAAAAACACGTTGTAACTCGAAAAGCTTTGGTGTTGCGTGTATGTCTAAACGTGTGGCCTCAAAAGAGAACGCACAGGAGAGTTTTCACTCGAAAGAATATATAAGAATACCACATTTTAAGGAAATACAGTGTTGCAGAGTAAAGACAAATACGTATGTATTGGAAACACTTTACGAGAAGAAATAACGCATCGTACAAAATTAGCTTGTATCTCCTAAACAACACGATGTTACTCGAAAAGATTTGATATGGCGTGTACGTCTAAATTTGTAGCCTCAAAAGAGAACTCACAGGAGAATTTTCTTTCGTCAAAATTTGTCAGAATACCACGTTTTATGGAAATCCCGCATCCTGGAAATTATCTTGTTTTTCTAAACAACACGTTGTAACTCGAAAAGCTTTGGTGCTGCGTGTATGTCTAAGCGTGTAGACTCAAAAGAGAACGCACAGGAGAGTTTTCTCTCGAAAGAATAAGTAAGAATACCACGTTATAAGGAAATACAGTGTGGCAGAGTAAAGATAGATACATACGTATTTGAAACACTTTACGAGAAGAAATAATGCATCGTAAAAAATTAGCTTGTATTTCCTAAGAAGCACGTTGTAACTCGAAAAGCTTTGGTGTGGCGTGTACGTCTAAACGTGTAGCCACAAAAGAGAACCCACAGGAGAATTTTCTTTCGTCAAAATTTTTCAGAAAACCACGTTTTAAGGAAATCCCGCATCTTGCGAAATCATCTTCTTTTTCCTGAACTACATGTTGTAACTTGAATAGCTTTGGTGTTGCCTGTATATCTCAGTGTGTAGCCACAAAAGGGAACGCACAGGACAGTTTTCTATCGAAAGAATATGTAAGAAGACCACGTTATAAGGAAATACAATGTTGAGAGTAAAGACAAACACGTACTACTTGGAAATACTTTATGAGAAGAATTAACGCATTGTAAAAAAGTAGCTTGTATCTCCTAAACAACACGTTGTAACTCGAACAGATTTGGTGTGGCGTGTACGTCTAAACATGTAGCATCAAAAGAGAACCCACAGGAGAATTTTCTTTCGTCAAAATTTTTCAGAAAATTTTAAGGATATCCCGCATCATGCAAAATCATCTTCTTTTTCCTAAACAACATGTTGTAACTCGAAAAGCTTTGGTATTGCGTGTATGTGTAAGCGTGGAGCCTCAAAAGAGAAGGCACAGGAGAGTTTTCTCTCTAAAGAATATGTAAGAATACCACCTTAAAAGGAAATACAATTTTGCAGAGTAAAGATAAATAAGTACATATTGGAAACACTTTACGAGAAGAAATAATGCATCGTAAAAAATTAGCTTGTATCTCCTAAACAACACGTTGTAACTCGAAAATATTTGGTGTGACGTGTACGTCTAAACGTGTATCCTCAAAAGAGAACCCACAGGAGAATTTTCTTTCATCAAAATTTGTCAGAAACCACGTTTACGGAAATCTCGCATCGTGAGAAATTATCTTGTTTTTCCTAAACAACACGTTGTGAATCGAAAAGCTTTGGGGTTGCGTGTATGTCTAAGCGTGTAGCCTCAAAAGAGAACGCACAGGAGAGTTTTCTTTCGAAAGAATATGTAGGAATACCACGTTATAAGGAAATACAGTGTTGTAGAGTAAAGACAACTACTTACGTATTGGAAAAACTTTAAGAGAAGAAATAACGCATCATAAAAAATTAGCTTGTATCTCCTAAACAACACTTTGTAACTCGAAAAGATTTGGTGTGGCCCGTACCTCTACAAGTGTCGCATCAAATAAGAACCCACAGGAGAACTTTCTTTCGTCAAATTTTTCAGAAAACCACGTGTATGGAAATCTCGCATCATGCGAAATTATCTAGTTTTTCCTAAACAACACGTTGTAACTCGAAAAGCTTTGGTGTTGTGTGTATGTCTAAACGTGTAGCCTCAAAAGAGAACTCACAGGAGAGTTTTCGCTCGAAAGAATATGTAAGAATACCACGTTATAATGAAATACAGTGTTGCAGACAAAGACAAATACGTACGTATTGGAAACACTTTACCAGAAGAAATAACACATCGTACAAAATTAGCTTGTATCTTCTAAACAACACGTGGTAACTCGAAAGGATTTGGTGTGGAGTGCATGTCTAAACGTGTAGCATCAAAAGAGAACCCACAGGAGAATTTTTTTCGTCAAAATTTGTCAGAACACAAGGGTTTAAGGAAATCCCGCAATGTGCGAAATTATCTTGTTTTTCATAAACAACACGTTGTAATTCGAAAAGCTTTGGTGTTGCCTGTATGTCTAAGTGTGTAACCTCAAAAGGGAATGCAAAGGATAGTTTTCTCTCGAAAGAATATGTAAGAATACCACGTTATAAGGAAATACAGTGTTGCAGAGTAAAGACAAATACGTACGTATTGGAAACACTTTATGAGAAGAATTAAGGCAACGTCCAAAATTAGCTTGTATCTCCTAAACAACACGTTGTAACTCGAAAAGATTTGGCGTGGCGTGTACTTCTAAACCTGTAGCCTCAAAAGAGAACGCACAGGAGAATTTTCTTTCGTCAAAATTTTTCAGAAAACCACGTTTTAAGTAAATCCTGCATCGTGCGAAATCATCTTCTTTTTCCTAAACAACATGTTGTAACTCGAAAAGCTTTGGTGTTGCGTGTATGTGTAAGCATGGAGCCTCAAAAGAGAAGGCACAGGAGAGTTTTCTCTCGAAAGAATATGTAAGAATACCACGTTATAAGGAAATACAATTTTGCAGAGTAAAGATAAATAAGTACATATTGGAAACACTTTAGGAGAAGAAATAACGCATCGTAAAAAATTTACTTGTATCTCCTAAACAACACGTTGTAACTCGAAAAGATTTGGTGTGACGTGTATGTCTAAACGTGTAGCCTCAAAAGAGAACCCACAGGAGAATTTTCTTTCATCAAATTTGTCAGAAACCACGTTTTAAAGAAATCTCGCATCGTGGGAAATTATCTTGTTTTTCCTAAACAACACGTTGTAACTCGAAAAGCTTTGGGGTTGCGTTTATGTCTAAGCATGTAGCCTCAAAAGAGAACGCATAGGAGAAATTTCTCTTGAAAGAATATGTAAGAATACCACTTTATAAGGAAATACAGTGTTGCAGAGTAAAGACAAATACGTACGTATTGGAAACACTTTAAGAGAAGAAATAACGCATCGTACAAAATTAGCTTGTATCTCCTAAACAAAATGTTGTAACTCGAAAATATTTGGTGTGGCTCATACCTCTACACGTGTAGCCTCAAAAGAGAACCTACAGGAGAACTTACTTTAGTCAAAATTTTTCAATAAACCACGTTTTATGGAAATCTCGCATCGTGCGAAATTATCTTGTTTTTCCTAAACAACACGTTGTAACTCGAAAAGCTTTGGCGTTGCGTGTTTGTCTAAGCATGTAGCCTCAAAAGAGTACGCACAGGAGAGTTTTCCCTCGAAAGAATATGTAAGAATACCACGTTATAAGGAAATACAGTGTTGCAGAGTAAAGACAAATAAGTACGTATTGGAAACACTTTACGAGAAGAAATAATGCTTCGTACAAAATTTGCTTGTATTTCCTAAGCAACACGTTGTAACTCGAAAAGATTTGGTGTGGCTCGTATGTCTACACGTGCAGCCACAAAAGAGTGCCCACAGGAGGACTTTCTTTCTTCAAAATTTGTCAGAAAACAACGTTTTATGGAAATCCCGCATCGTGCAAAATTATCTACTTTTTCCTAAACAGCACGTTGTAACTCGAAAAGCTTAGGTGTTGCGTGTATGTTTAAGACTGTAGCCTCTAAAGCGAACGCACAGGAGAGTTTTCTCTCGAACGAATATGTAAGAATACAACGTTATAAGGAAATAGAGTGTTGCAGAGTAAAGACAAATACATAAGTATTGGAAACACTTTACCAGAGGAATTAATGCATCGTACAAAATTAGCTTGTATCTCCTAAACAACATGTTGTAACTCTAAAGATTTGGTGTGACGTGTACGTCTAAACGTGTAGCCTCAAAAGAGAACCCACAGGAGAATTTTCATTCATCAAAATTTGTCAGAAACCACGTTTTAAGGAAATCTCGCATCGTGCGAAATTATCTTGTTTTTCCTAAACAACACGCTGTAACTCGAAAAGCTTTGGTGTTGCGTGTATGTCTGAGCGTGTAGCCTGAAAAGAGAACACACAGGAGAGTTTTCCCTCGAAAGAATAGGTAAGAATACCACGTTATAAGGAAATACAGTGTTGCAGAGTAAAGACAAATAAGTACGTATTGGAAACACTTTACAAGAAGAAATAACGCATCGTAAAAAATTTGCTTGTATCTCCTAAACAACACGTTGTAACTTGAAAAGATTTGGTGTGGCTCGTACGTCTAAACGTGTAGCCTCAAAAGAGAACCCACAGAAGAAGTTTCTTTCGTCAATATTTGTCAGAAAACCACGTTTTAAGGAAATCCCGCATCGTGCAACATTATCTTGATTTCCTAAACAACACGTTGAAACTCGGAAAGCTTTGGTGTTGCGTGTATGTCTAAGCATGTAGCCTCTAAAGAGAATGCACAGGAGAGTTTTCTCTCGAAAGAACATGTAAGAATACAACGTTATAAGGAAATAGAGTGTTGCAGAGTAAAGACAAATGTGTACGTATTGGAAACACTTTAAGAGAAGAAATAACGCATCGTAAAAAATTAGCTTGTACCTCCTAAACAACACGTGGTAACTCGAAAGGATTTGGGGTGGCGTGCACGTCTAAACGTGTAGCCTCAAAAGAGAACCCACAGGAGAATTTTCTTTCGTCAAAATTTGTCAGAACACCACGTTTTAAGGAAGTCCCGCATCGTGCGAAATTATCTTGTTTTTCATAAACAACACGTTCTAACTCGAAAAGCTTTGGTGTTGCCTGTATGTCTAAGTGTGTAGCCTCAAAAGGGAACGCACAGGATAGTTTTCTCTCGAAAGAATATGTAAGATTACCACGTTATAAGGAAATACAGTGTTGCAGAGTAAAGACTAAAACGTACGTATTGGAAACACTTTATGAGAAGAATTAACACATCTTACAAAATTAGCTTGTATCTCCTAAACAACACGTTGTAACTCGAAAAGATTTGGTGTGGCGTGTACATCTAAACATGTAGCCTCAAAAGAGAACACACAGGAGAATTTTCTTTCGTCAAAATTTTTCAGAAAACCACGTTTTAAGGAAATCCCGCATCGTGCGAAATCATCTTCTTTTTCCTAAACAACATGTTGTAACTCGAAAAGCTTTGGTGTTGCGTGTATGTGTAAGCGTGGAGCCTCAAAAGAGAAGGCACAGGAGAATTTTCTCTCAAAAGAATATGTAAGAACACCACGTTATAAGGAAATACAATTTTGCAGAGTAAGGACAAATAAATACATATTGGAAACACTTTAGGAGAAGAATTAACGCATCGTACAAAATTAGCTTGTATCTCTTAAACAACACGTTGTAACTCTAAAAGATTTGGTGTGGCGTGTTCATTTAAACATGTAGCCTCAAAAGAGAACCCACAGGAGAATTTTCTTTCATAAAAAATGTCAGAAAACCATGTTTTAAGGAAATCCCGCATCATGCGAAATCATCTTCTTTTTCCTAAACAACATGTTGTAACTTGAAAAGCTTTGGTGTTGCGTGTATGTGTAAGCGTGGAGCCTCAAAAGAGAAGGCACAGGAGCGTTTTCTCTTGAAAGAATATGTAAGAATACCACGTTATAAGGAAATACAATTTTGCAGAGTAAAGACAAATAAGTACATATTGGAAACACTTTATGAGAAGAAATAATGCATCGAAAAAAATTAGCTTGTATCTCCTAAACAACATGTTGTAACTCGAAAAGATTTGGTGTGATGTGTACGTCGAAACGTGTAGCCTTAATAGAGAACCCACAGGAGAATTTTCTTTCATCAAAATTTGTCAGAAACCACGTTTTAAGGAAATCTCGCATCCTGCGAATTTATCTTGTTTTTCCTAAACAACACGTTGTAACTCGAAAAGCTTTGGTGTTGCGTGTATGTCTAAGCGTGTAGCCTCAAAAGAGAATGCACAGGAGAGTTTTCTCTTGAAAGAATATGTAAGAATACCACGTTATAACGAAATACAATTTTGCAGAGAATAGAAAAATAAGTACATATTGGAAACACTTTAGGAGAAGAAATAACACTTCGTACGAAATTAACTTGTATCTCCTAAGCAACACGTTGTAACCCGAAAAGATTTGGTGTGACGTGTATGTCTAAACGTGTAGCCTCAAAAGAGAACCCAAAGGAGAATTTTCTTTCATCAAAATTTGTCAGAAACCATGTTTAAAGAAATCTCGCATCATGCGAAATTATCTTGTTTTTCCTAAACAACACGTTGTAAATAGAAAAGCTTTGGTGTTGCGTGTATGTCTAAGCGTGTAGCCTCAAAAGAGAACGCACAGGAGAGTTTTCTCTCGAAAGAATATGTAAGAATACAACGTTATAAGGAAATACACTGTTGCAGAGTATAGACAAATACATACCTATTGGAAACACTTTAAGAGAAGAAATAAGGCATCGTACAAAATTAGCTTGTATCTCCTAAACAACACGTTGTAACACGAAAAGATTTGGTATGCCTCGTACCTCTACACGTGTAGCCTCAAAAGAGCACCGACAGGAGAACTTTCTTTCATCAAAATTTTTCAGAAAACCACGTTTTATGGAAATCTCGCATAGTGCGAAATTATCTTGTTTTTCCTAAACCACACGTTGTAACTCGAAAAGCTTTGGCGTTGCGTATTTGTCTAAGCGTGTAGCCTCAAAAGAGAACGCACAGGAGTGTTTTCCCTCGAAAGAATATGTAAGAATAACACGTTATAAGGAAATACAATGTTGCAGACTAAAGACAAATAAGTACGTATTGGAAACACTTTACGAGAAGAAATAACGCATCGTACAAAATTTGTTTGTATCTCCTAAACAACACGTTGTAACTTGAAAACATTTGGTGTGGCTCGTACGTCTACAAGTGTAGCCTCAAAAGAGAAACCACAGGAGAACTTCCTTTCGTCAAAATTTGTCAGAAAACCACGTTTTAAGGAAATCCCGCATCGTGCAATATTATCTTGTTTTTCCTAAACAACACGTTGTAACTTGAAAAGCTTTGGTGTTGCCTGTATGTCTAAGCCTGTAGCCTCTAAAGAGAACGCACAGGAGAGTTTTCTCTCAAAAGAAAATGTAAGAAGACAACGTTATAAGGAAATACAGTGTTGCAGAGGAAAGACAAATACATAAGTATTGGAAACACTTTACGAGAAGAAATAACGCATCATAAAAAATTAGCTTGTATCTCCTAAGCAACACGTGATAACTCGAAGGATTTGGTGTGGCGTGTACGTCTAAACGTGGAGCCTCAAAAGAGAACCCACAGTAGAATTTTCATTCATCAAAATTTGTCAGAAAACCACGTTTTAAGGAAATCCCGCATCGTGCGAATTAATCTTGTTTTTCATTAACAACACGTTGTAACTCGAAAAGCTTTGGTGTTGCCTGTATGTCTAAGTGTGTAGCCTCAAAAGGGAACGCACAGGATACTTTTCTCTCGAAAGAATATGTAAGAATACCACGGTATAAGGAAATACAGTGTTGCAGAGTAAAGACAAATATGTATGTATTGGAAACACTTTATGAGAAGAATTAACGCATTATACAAAATTAGCTTGTATCTCTTAAACAACACGTTATAACTCGAAAAGATTTGGTGTGGCGTGTACATGTAAACATGGAGCCTCAAAAGAGAACCCACAGGAGAATTTTCTTTCCTCAAAATTTTTCAGAAAACCACGTTTTAAGGAAATCCCGCATCGTGCAAAATCATCTTCTTTTTCCTAAACAACATGTTGTAACTCGAAAAGCATTGGTGTTGCGTGTATGTGTAAGGGTGGAGACTCAAAAGAGAAGGCACAGGAGAGATTTCTCTCGAAAGAATATGTAAGAATACCACGTTATAAGGAAATACAATTTTGCAGAGTAAAGACAAATTAGTACATATTGGAAACACTTTATGAGAAGAAATAACGCATCCTTAAATATTAGCTTGTATCTCCTTAACAACACATTGTAACACGAAAAGATTTGGTGTGACATGTACGTCTAAACGTGTAGCCTCAAAAGAGAACCCACAGAAGAATTTTCTTTCATCAAAATTTGTCAGAAAACACGTTTTAAGGAAATCTCACATCGTGCGAAATTATCTTGTTTTTCCTTAACAACACGTTTTAACTCGAAAAGCTTTGGTGCTGAGTGTTTGTCTAAGCGTGTAGCCTCAAAAGAGAATGCACAGGAGAGTTTTCTCTCGAAAGAATATGTAAGAATACCACGTTATAAGGAAATACAGTGTTGCAGAGTAAAGAAAAATAAGTACATATTGGAAACATTTTACGAGAAGAAATAACACATCGTAAAAAATTTGCTTGTATCTCCTAAACAACACGTTGTAACTCGAAAAGATTTCGTGTGGCTCGTATGTCTGCATGTGTAGCCTCAAAAGAGAACCCACAGGAGAACTTTCTTTCGTCAAAATTTGTCAGAAAACCAGGTTTTAAGGAAATCCCGCATCGTGCAAAATTATCTAGTTTTTCCCAAACAACACGTTGTAACTAGAAAAGCTTTGGTGTTGCTTGTGTGTCTAAGCCTGTAGCCTCTAAAGAGAACGCACAAAAGAGTTTTCTCTCGAAAGAACATGTAAGAATACAACGTTAAAAGGAAATACAGTGTTGCAGAGTAAAGACAAATAAGTAAGTATTGGAAACACTTTAGGAGAAGAAATAACGCTTCGTACAAAATTAGCTTGTATCTCCTAAGCAACACGTGGTAACTCGAAAGGATTTGGTGTGGCGTGTACGTCTAAACGTGGAGCCTCAAAAGAGAACCCACAGGAGAGTTTTCTTTTGTCAAAATTTGTCAGAAAATCACGTTTTAAGGAAATCCCGCATCATGTGAAATAATCTTGTTTCTCATAAAAAACAGGTTGTAACTCGAAAAGCTTTGGTGTTGCCTGTATGTCTAAGTGTGTAGCCTCAAAAGGGAACGCATAGGATAGTTTTGTCTCGAAAGAATATGTAAGAATACCATGTTATTAGGAAATACAGTGTTGCAGAGTAAAGACAAATACGTACATATTGGAAACACTTTATGAGAAGAATTAACGCATCGTACAAAATTAGCTTGTATCTCCTAAACAACACGTTGTAACTCGAAAGGATTTGGTGTGGCGTGTACATCTAAACATGTAGCCTCAAAAGAGAACCAACAGGAGATTTTTCTTTCTTCAAAATTTTTCAGAAAACCACGTTTTAAGGAAATCCCGCATCATGCGAAATCATCTTCTTTTTCCTAAACAACATGTTGTAATTCGAAAAGCTTTGGTGTTGCGTGGATTTGTAAGCGTGGAGCCTCAAAAGAGAATGCACAGGAGAGTTTTCTCTCGAAAGAATATGTAAGAATACCACGTTATAAGGAAATACAATATTGCAGAGTAAAGACAAATAAGTACATATTGGAAACACTTTACGAGAAAAAATAACGCATCGTACAAAATTAGCTTGTATCTCCTAAACAACTCGTTGTAACTCGAAAAGATTTGGTGTGACATGTACGTCTAAACATGTAGCCTCAAAAGAGAACCCACAGGAGAATTTTCTTTCATCAAAATTGTCAGAAAACACGTTTTAAGGAAATCTCACATCGTGCAAAATTATCTTGTTTTTCCTAAACAACACGGTGTAACCCGAAAAGCTTTGGTGTTGAGTTTTTGTCTAAGAGTGTAGCCTCAAAAGGGAACGCACAGGAGATTTTTCTCTCGAAAGAATATGTAAGAATACCACGTTATAAGGAAATACAGTGTTGCAGAGTAAAGACAAATAAGTACGTATTGAAAACACTTTACGAGAAGAAATAACGAATCGAAAAAAATTTGCTGGAATCTCGTAAACAACACGTTGCAACTCAAAAAGATTTGGTGTGGCTCGTACATCTAAACGTGTAGCCTCAAAAGAGAACCCACAGGAGAACTTTCTTTCGTCAAAATTTCTCAGAAAACCACGTTTTAAGGATATCCCGCATCGTGCAAAATTATCTTGTTTTTCCTAAACAACACGTTGTAAATCGAAAAGCTTTTGTGTTGCGTGTATGTCTATGCATGTAGCCTCTAAAGAGAACGCACAGGAGACTTTTCTCTCCAAAGAACATGTAAGAATACAACGTTATAAGGAAATACAGTGTTGCAGAGTAAAGACAAATACGTACTTATTGGAAACACTTTACGAGAAGAAATAACGCATCGTACAAAATTAGCTTGTATCTCCTAAACAACACGTGGCAACTTGAAAAGATTTGGTGTGGCATGCACTTCTAAACGTGTAGCCTCAAAAGAGAACCAACAGGAGAATTTTCGTTTGTCAAAATTTGTCAGAACACCACGTTTTAAGGAAATCCCGCATCGTGCGAAATTATCTTGTTTTTCATAAACAACACGTTGTAACTCGAAAAGCTTTGGTGTTGCCTGTATGTCTAAGTGTGTAGCCTCAAAAGGGAACGCACAGGATAGTTTTCTCTCGACAGAATATGTAAGAATACCACGTTATAAGGAAATACAGTGTTGCAGAATAAAGACAAATACGTACCTATTGAAAATACTTTACGAGAAGAAATAACGCATCATACAAAATTAGCTTGTATCTCCTAAACAACACGTGGTAACTCGAAAGGATTTGGTGTGGCGTGCACGTCTAAACGTGAAGCCTCAAAAGAGAACCCACAGGAGAATTTTCTTTCGTCAAAATTTGTCAGAAAACCACGTTTTAAGGAAATCCCGCATCGTGCGAAATTATCTTGTTTTTCATAAACAACACGTTCTAACTCGAAAAGCTTTGGTGTTGCCTGTATGTCTAAGTGTGTAGCCTCAAAAGGGAATGCACAGGATAGTTTTCTCTCAAAAGAATATGTAAGAATACCACGTTATAAGGAAATACAGTGTTGCAAAGTAAAGACAAATACGTACGTATTGGAAACACTTTATGAGAAGAATTAATGCATCGTACAAAATTAGCTTGCATCTCTTAAACAACACGTTGTAACTCGAAAAGATTTGGTGTGGCATGTACATCTAAACATGGAGCCTCAAAAGAGAACCCACAGGAGAATTTTCTTTCGTCAATTTTTTTCAGAAAACCACGTTTTAAGGAAATCCCGCATCATGCGAAATCATCTTCTTTTTCCTAAACAACATGTTGTAACTCGAAAAGCGTTGGTGTTGCGTTTATGTGTAAGCGTGGAGACTCAAAAGAGAAAGCACAGGAGAGTTTTCTCTCGAAAGAATATGTAAGAATACCACGTTATAAGGAAATACAATTTTGCAGAGTAAAGACAAATAAGTACGTATTGGAAACACTTTACGAGAAGAAATAACGCATCCTAAACAACACGTTGTAACTCGAAAAGATTTGGTGTGACGTGTACGTATAAATGTGTAGCCTCAAAAGAGAACCCACAGGAAAATTTTCTTTCATCAAAATTTGTCAGAAAACACGTTTTAAGGAAATCTCACATCGTGCGAAATAATCTTGTTTTTCCTAAACAACACGTTGTAACTCGAAAAGCTTTGGTGTTGAGTGTTTGTCTAAGCGTGTAGCCTCAAAAAGAGAACGCACAAGAGAGTTTTCTCTCGAAAGAATATGTAAGAATACCACGTTAGAAGGAAATACAGTGTTGCAGAGTAAAGACAAATAAGTACTTATTGGAAACACTTTACAAGAGGAAATAACGCATCCTAAATAATTTGCTTGTATCTCCTAAACAACACGTTGTAACTCGAAAAGTTTTGGTGTGGCTCAAATGTCTGCATGTGTAGCCTCAAAAGAGAACCCACAGGAGAACTTTCTTTCGTCAAAATTTGTCAGAAAACCTCGTTTTAAGAAAATCCCGCATCGTGCAAAATTATCTTGTTTTTCCTAAACAACATGTTGTAACTCGAAAAGCTTTGGTGTTGCGTGTATGTCTAAGCCTGTAGCCTCTAAAGAGAACGCACAGGAGAGATTTCTCTCGAAAGAACATGTAAGAAAACAACGTTATAAGGAAATACAGTGTTGCAGAGTAAAGACAAATAAGTAAATATTGGAAACACTTTATGAGAAGAAATAACGCATCGTACAAAATTAGCTTGTATCTCCTAAACAACACGTTGTAACTTGAAAGTATTTGGTGTGGCGTGTACTTCTAAACGTGGAGCCTCAAAAGAGAACCCACAGGATAATTTTCTTTCGTCAAAATTTGTCAGAAAATAACGCATCGTACAAAATTAGCTTGTATCTCCTAAACAACACGTGGTAACTCGAAAGGATTTGGTGTGGCGTGTACGTCTAAACGTGGAGCCTCAAAAGAGAACCCACAGGATAATTTTCTTTCGTCAAAATTTGTCAGAAAACCACGTTTTAAGGAAATCCCGCATCATGCGAAATAATCTTGTTTTTTCAGAAACAACACGTTGTAACTCGAAAAGCTTTGGTGTTGCCTGTATGTCTAAGTGTGTAGATTCAAAAGGGAACGCAGAGGATAGTTTTCTCTCGAAAGAATATGTAAGAATACCACGTTATAAGGAAATACAGTGTTGCAGAGTAAAGACAAATACGTACGTATTGGAAACACTTTATGAGAAGAATTAACACATCGTACAAAATTAGTTTGTATCTCCTAAACAACCCGTTGTAACTCGAAAGGATTTGGTGTGGCGTGTACATCTAAACATGTAGCCTCAAAAGAGAACCCACAGGAGAATTTTCTTTCATCAAAATTGTCAGAAAACACGTTTTAAGGAAATCTCACATCGTGCAAAATTATCTTGTTTTTCCTAAACAACACGGTGTAACCCGAAAAGCTTTGGTGTTGAGTTTTTGTCTAAGAGTGTAGCCTCAAAAGGGAATGCACAGAAGATTTTTCTCTCGAAAGAATATGTAAGAATACCACGTTATAAGGAAATACAGTGTTGCAGAGTAAAGACAAATAAGTACGTATTGAAAACACTTTACGAGAAGAAATAACGAATCGTAAAAAAATTGCTGGAATCTCGTAAACAACACGTTGCAACACGAAAAGATTTGGTGTGGCTCGTACATCTAAACGTGTAGCCTCAAAAGAGAACCCACAGGAGAACTTTCTTTCGTCAAAATTTCTCAGAAAACCACGTTTTAAGGATATCCCGCATCGTGCAAAATTATCTTGTTTTTCCTAAACAACACGTTGTAAATCGAAAAGCTTTTGTGTTGCGTGTATGTCTATGCATGTAGCCTCTAAAGAGAACGCACAGGAGACTTTTCTCTCCAAAGAACATGTAAGAATACAACGTTATAAGGAAATACAGTGTTGCAGAGTAAAGACAAATACGTACTTATTGGAAACACTTTACGAGAAGAAATAACGCATCGTACAAAATTAGCTTGTATCTCCTAAACAACACGTGGCAACTCGAAAAGATTTGGTGTGGCATGCACTTCTAAACGTGTAGCCTCAAAAGAGAACCAACAGGAGAATTATCGTTTGTCAAAATTTGTCAGAACACCACGTTTTAAGGAAATCCCGCATCATGCGAAATTATCTTGTTTTTCATAAACAACACGTTGTAACTCGAAAAGCTTTGGTGTTGCCTGTATGTCTAAGTGTGTAGCCTCAAAAGGGAACGCACAGGATAGTTTTCTCTCGACAGAATATGTAAGAATACCACGTTATAAGGATATACAGTGTTGCAGAATAAAGACAAATACGTACCTATTGAAAATACTTTACGAGAAGAAATAACGCATCATACAAAATTAGCTTGTATCTCCTAAACAACACGTGGTAACTCGAAAGGATTTGGTGTGGCGTGCACGTCTAAACGTGAAGCCTCAAAAGAGAACCCACAGGAGAATTTTCTTTCGTCAAAATTTGTCAGAAAACCACGTTTTAAGGAAATCCCGCATCGTGCGAAATTATCTTGTTTTTCATAAACAACACGTTCTAACTCGAAAAGCTTTGGTGTTGCCTGTATGTCTAAGTGTGTAGCCTCAAAAGGGAATGCACAGGATAGTTTTCTCTCAAAAGAATATGTAAGAATACCACGTTATAAGGAAATACAGTGTTGCAAAGTAAAGACAAATACGTATGTATTGGAAACACTTTATGAGAAGAATTAATGCATCGTACAAAATTAGCTTGCATCTCTTAAACAACACGTTGTAACTCGAAAAGATTTGGTGTGGCATGTACATCTAAACATGGAGCCTCAAAAGAGAACCCACAGGAGAATTTTCTTTCGTCAATTTTTTTCAGAAAACCACGTTTTAAGGAAATCCCGCATCATGCGAAATCATCTTCTTTTTCCTAAACAACATGTTGTAACTCGAAAAGCGTTGGTGTTGCGTTTATGTGTAAGCGTGGAGACTCAAAAGAGAAAGCACAGGAGAGTTTTCTCTCGAAAGACTATGTAAGAATACCACGTTATAAGGAAATACAATTTTGCAGAGTAAAGACAAATAAGTACGTATTGGAAACACTTTACGAGAAGAAATAACGCATCCTAAACAACACGTTGTAACTCGAAAAGATTTGGTGTGACGTGTACGTATAAATGTGTAGCCTCAAAAGAGAACCCACAGGAAAATTTTCTTTCATCAAAATTTGTCAGAAAACACGTTTTAAGGAAATCTCACATCGTGCGAAATAATCTTGTTTTTCCTAAACAACACGTTGTAACTCGAAAAGCTTTGGTGTTGAGTGTTTGTCTAAGCGTGTAGCCTCAAAAAGAGAACGCACAAGAGAGTTTTCTCTCGAAAGAATATGTAAGAATACCACGTTAGAAGGAAATACAGTGTTGCAGAGTAAAGACAAATAAGTACTTATTGGAAACACTTTACAAGAGGAAATAACGCATCCTAAATAATTTGCTTGTATCTCCTAAACAACACGTTGTAACTCGAAAAGTTTTGGTGTGGCTCAAATGTCTGCATGTGTAGCCTCAAAAGAGAACCCACAGGAGAACTTTCTTTCGTCAAAATTTGTCAGAAAACCTCGTTTTAAGAAAATCCCGCATCGTGCAAAATTATCTTGTTTTTCCTAAACAACATGTTGTAACTCGAAAAGCTTTGGTGTTGCGTGTATGTCTAAGCCTGTAGCCTCTAAAGAGAACACACAGGAGAGATTTCTCTCAAAAGAACATGTAAGAATACAACGTTATAAGGAAATACAGTGTTGCAGAGTAAAGACAAATAAGTAAATATTGGAAACACTTTATGAGAAGAAATAACGCATCGTACAAAATTAGCTTGTATCTCCTAAACAACACGTTGTAACTCGAAAGTATTTGGTGTGGCGTTTACTTCTAAACGTGGAGCCTCAAAAGAGAACCCACAGGATAATTTTCTTTCGTCAAAATTTGTCAGAAAATAACGCATCGTACAAAATTAGCTTGTATCTCCAAAACAACACGTGGTAACTCGAAAGGATTTGGTGTGGCGTGTACGTCTAAACGTGGAGCCTCAAAAGAGAACCCACAGGATAATTTTCTTTCGTCAAAATTTGTCAGAAAACCACGTTTTAAGGAAATCCCGCATCATGCGAAATAATCTTGTTTTTCAGAAACAACACGTTGTAACTCGAAAAGCTTTGGTGTTGCCTGTATGTCTAAGTGTGTAGATTCAAAAGGGAACGCAGAGGATAGTTTTCTCTCGAAAGAATATGTAAGAATACCACGTTATAAGTAAATACAGTGTTGCAGAGTAAAGACAAATACGTACGTATTGGAAACACTTTATGAGAAGAATTAACACATCGTACAAAATTAGTTTGTATCTCCTAAACAACCCGTTGTAACTCGAAAGGATTTGGTGTGGCGTGTACATCTAAACATGTAGCCTCAAAAGAGAACCCACAGGAGAATTTTCTTTCGTCAAAATATTTCAGAAAACCACGTTTTAAGGAAATCCCGCATCATGCGAAATCATCTTCTTTTTCCTAAACAACATGTTGTAATTCGAAAAGCTTTGGTGTTGCGTGTATGTGTAAGCGTGGAGCCTCAAAAGAGAATGCACAGGGGAGTTTTCTCTCGAAAGAATATGTAAGAATACCACGTTATAAGGAAATACAATTTTGCAGAGTAAAGACAAATAAGTACGTATTGGACACACTTTACGAGAAGAAATTACGCATCGTAAAAAATTAGCTTGTATCTCCTAAACAACACGTTGTAACTCGAAAAGATTTGGTGTGACATGTACGTCTAAACGTGTAGCCTCAAAAGAGAACTCACAGGAGAATTTTCTTTCATCAAAATTTGTCAGAAAACACGTTTTAAGGAAATCTCGCATCGTGCAAAATTATCTTGCTTTTCCTAAACAACACAGTGTAACTTGAAAAGCTTTGGTGCTGAGTGTTTGTCTAAGCGTGTAGCCTCAAAAGAGAACGCACAGGAGAGTTTTCTCTCGAAAGAATATGTAAGTATACCACGTTATAAGGAAATACTGTGTTGCAGAGTAAAGACAAATAAGTACATATTGGAAACACTTTAGGAGAAGAAATACCGCATCGTAAAAAATTTGCTTGTATCTCCTAAACAACACGTTGTAACTCGAAAAGATTTGGTGTGGCTCATACCTCTACACGTGTAGCCTCAAAAGAGAACCCACAGGAGAACTTTCTTTCGTCAAAATTTGTCAGAAAACCACGTTTTAAGGAAATCCCGCATCGTGCAAAATCATCTCCGTTTTCCTAAACAACATGTTGTAACTCGAAAAGCTTTGGTGTTGCGTGTATGTGTAAGGATGGAGCATCAAAAGAGAAGGCACAGGAGAGTTTTCCCTCGAAAGAATATGTAATAATACCATGGTATAAGGAAATACAATTTTGCAGAGTAAATACAAATAAGTACATATTGGAAACACTTTACGAGAAGTAATAACGCATCGTACAAAATTAACATGTGTGTCCTAAACAACACGTTGTAACTCAAAAAGATTTGGTGTTACGTGTATGTCTAAACGTGTAGCCTCAAAAGAGAACCCACAGGATAATTTTCTTTCATCAAAATTTGTCAGAAACCACGTTTTAAGGAAATCTCGCATCGTGCGAAATTATCTTGTTTTTCCTAAACAACACGTTGTAACTCGAAAAGCTTTGGTGTTGCGTGTATGTCTAATCTTGTAGCCTCAAATGAGAATGCACAGGAGAGTTTTCTCTCGAAAGAATATGTAAGAATACCACGTTATAAGGAAATACAGTGTAGCAGAGTAAAGACAAATAAGAATGTATTGGAAACACGTTAAGTGAAGAAATAATGCATCGTACTAAATTAGCTTGTATCTCCTAAGCAACACATGGTAACTCGAAAGGATTTGGTGTGGCATGTATGTCTAAACGTGGAGTCTCAAAAGAGAACTCACAGGAGAACTTACTTTCGTCAAAATTTGTCAGAAAACCATGTTTTAAGGAAATCCCGCATCGTGCGAAATAATCTTGTTTTTCATAAACAACACGTTGAAACTCGAAAAGCTTTGGTGTTGCCTGTATGTCTAAGTGTGTAGCCTCAAAAGGGAACGCACAGGATAGTTTTCTCTCGAAAGAATAAGTAAGAATACCACGTTATAAGGAAATACAGTGTTGCAGAATAAAGACAAATACGTACGTATTGGAAACACTTTATGAGAAGAATTGACGCATCTTACAAAATTAGCTTGTATCTCCTAAACAACACTTTGTAACTCGAAAAGATTTGGTGTGGCGTGTACGTCTAAACATGTAGCCTCAAAAGAGAACCCACAGGAGAATTTTCTTTCGTCAAATTTTTTCAGAAAACCACGTTTTAAGGAAATCCCGCATCGTGCGAAATCATCTTCTTTTTCCTAAACAACATATTGTAACTCGAAAATCTTTGGTGTTGCATGTATGTGTAAGCGTGGAGCCTCAAAAGAGCAGGCACAGGAGCGTTTTTTCTCGAAAGAATATGTAAGAATACCACGTTATAAGGAAATACAATTTTGCAGAGTAAAGACAAATAAGTACATATTGGAAACACTTTATGAGAAGAAATAACGCATCGTACAAAATTAACTTGTATCTCCTAAACAACACGTTGTAACTCGAAAAGATTTGGTGTGACGTGTATGTCTAAACGTGTAGCCTCAAAAGAGAACCCACAGGAGAATTTTCTTTCATCAAAATTTATCAGAAACCACGTTTTAAAGAAATCTCGCATCGTGCAAAATTATCTTGTTTTTCCTAAACAACACGTTGTAACTTGAAAAGCTTTGTCGTTGCGTGTATGTCTAAGCATGTAGCCTCAAAAGAGAACACACAGGAGAGTTTTCCCTCAAAAGAATATGTAAGAATACCACGTTATAAGGAAATATAATTTTGCAGAGTAAAGACAAATAAGTACTTATTGGAAACACTTTATGAGGAGAAATAACGCATCATACAAAATTAGCTTGTATCTCGTAAACAACACGTTGTAACTCGTTAAGATTTGGTGTGACGTGTACGTCTAAACGTGTAGCCTCAAAAGAGAACCCACAGTAGAATTATCTTCCATCAAAATTTGTCAGAAAACCACGTTGTATGGAAATCTCGCATCTTGCGAAATTATCTTGTTTTTCCTAAACAACACGCTGTAACTCGAAAAGCTTTGGCGTTGCGTGTATGTCTAAGCGTGTAGCCCAAAAAAAAAAAAAACGCACAGGAGAGTTTTCCCTCGAAAGAATATGTAAGAATACCACGTTATAAGGAAATACAGTGTTGCAGAGTAAAGACAATTAAGTACATATTGGAAATACTTTACGAGAAGAAATAACGCATCGTACGAAATTAGCTTGTATCTCCTAAACAACACGTTGTAACTCGAAAAGATTTGGTGTGACGTGTACGTCTAAACATGTAGCCTCAAAAGAGAACCCACAGGAGAACTTTCTTCAGTCAAAATTTTTCAGAAAACCACGTTTTATGGAATCTCGCATCGTGCGAAATTATCTTGTTTTTCCTAAACAACACGCTGTAACTCGAAAAGCTTTGGCGTTGCGTGTATGTCTAAGCGTGTAGCCCAAAAAAAAAAAAAAAAAAAAAAAAAAAAAAAAAAAAACGCACAGGAGAGTTTTCCCTCGAAAGAATATGTAAGAATACCACGTTATAAGGAAATACAGTGTTGCAGAGTAAAGACAATTAAGTACATATTGGACACACTTTACAAGAAAAAATAACGCATCGAACAAAATTTGCTTGTATCTCCTAAACAACAAGTTGTAACTCGAAAAGATTTGGTGTGGCGTGTACGTTTATACCTGTAGCCTCAATAGACAACGCACAGGAGAACTTTCTTTCGTCAAAATTTGTCAGAAAACCACGTTTTAAGGATATCCTGCATCGTGCAAAATTATCCTGTTTTTCCTAAACAACACGTTGTAACTCGAAAAGCTTTGGTGTTGCGTGTATGTCTAAGCGTGTAGCCTCTAAAGAGAACGCACCGGAGAGTTTTCTCTCGAAAGAACATGTAAGAATACAATGTTATAAGGAAATACAGTGTTGCAGAGTAAAGACAAATACGTAAATATTGGAAACACTTTACGAGAATAAATAATGCATCGTACAAAATTAGCTTGTATCTCCTAAACAACACGTGGTAATTCCAAAGGGTATGGTGTGGCGTGCACGTCTAAACGTGTAGCCTCAATAGAGAACCCACAGGAGAATTTTCTTTCGTCAAAATTTGTCAGAACACCAAGTTTTAAGGAAATCACGCATCGTGCGAAATTATCTTGTTTTTCATAAACAACACGTTGTAACTTGACAAGCTTTGGTGTTGCCTGTATGTCTAAGTGTGTAGCCTCAAAAGGGAACGCACAGGATAGTTTTCTCTCGAAAGAATGTGTAAGAATACCACGTTATAATGAAATACAGTGTTGCAGAGTAAAGACAAATACGTACGTATTGGAAACACTTTATGAGAAGAAATAAAGCATCGTACAAAATTAGCTTGTATCTCCTAAACAACACGTGGTAACTCGAAAGGATTAGGTGTGACGTGCACGTCGAAACGTGAAGCCTCAAAAGAGAACAAACAGAATAATTTTCTTTCGTCAAAATTTGTCAGAAAACCATGTTTTAAGGAAATCCGGCATCTTGCGAAAGTATCTTGTTTTTTATAAACAACACGTTGTAACTCAAAAAGCTTTGGTGTTGCCTGTATGTCTAAGTGTTTAGCCTCAAAAGGGAATGCACAGGATAGTTTTCTCTCGAAAGAATATGTAAGAATACCACGTTATAAGGAAATACAGTGTTGCAGAGTAAAGACAAATACGTATGTATTGGAAACACTTTACGAGAATTAAAGCATTATAAAAAATTAGCTTGTATCTCCTAAACAACACAATGTAACTCGAAAAGATTTGGTGTGACGTGTACGTCTAAATATGTAGCCTCAAAAGTGAACCCACAGGAGAATTTTCTTTCGTCAAAATTTTTCAGAAAACCAGGTTTTCAGGAAATCCCGCATCATGCGAAATCATCTTCTTTTTCCTAAACAACACGTTGTAACTCGAAAAGCTTTGGTGTTGCGTGTTTGTCTAATCGTGTAGCCTCAAAAGAGAACACACAGGAGAGTTTTCTCTCGAAAGAATATGTACGAATACCACGTTATAAGGAAATACAGTGTTGCAGAGTAAAGACAAATACGTACGTATTGGAAACACTTTACGAGAAGGAATAACGCATCGTACAATATTTGCTTGTGTCTCCTAAACAACACGTTGTAACTGAAAAATATTTGGTGTGGCTCGTACGTCTACACGTGTAGCCTCAAAAGAGAACACACAGGAGAACTTTCTTTCGTCAAAATTTGTCAGAAAACCACGTTTTAAGGAAATCCCGCTTCGTACAAAATTATCTTGTTTTTCCTAAACAACACGTTGTAACTCGAAAAGCTTTGGTGTTGCGTGTATGTCTGAGCATGTAGCCTCTAAAGAGAATGAACAGGAGAGTTTTCTCTCGAAAGAACATGTAAGAATACAACGTTATAAGGAAATACAGTGTTGCAGAGTAAAGACAAATACATATGTATTGGAACCACTTTACGAAAAGAAATAACGCATCATACAAAATTAGCTTGTATCTCTTAAACAACACGTTTTAACTCGAAAGGATTTGGTGTGGCGTGCACGTCTAAACGTGTAGCCTCAAAACAGAAGCCACAGGAGAATTTTCTTTCGTCAAAATTTGTCAGAAAATCACGTTTTAAGGAAATCCCGCATCGTACAAAATTATCTTGTTTTCCATAAACAACACGTTGTAACTCGAAAAGCTTTGGTGTTGCCTGTATGTCTAAGTGTGTAGCCTCAAAAGGGAACGCACAGGATAGTTTTCTCTCGAAGGAATATGTAAGAATACCACGTTATAAGGAAATATAATGCTGCAGTATAAAGACAAATATGTACTTATTGGAAACACTTTATGAGAAGAATTAACGCATCGTAAAAAATTAGCTTATATCTCCTAAACAACACGTTGTAATTCGAAAAGATTTGGTGTGGCTCGTACCTCTACACGTGTAGCCTCAAAAGAGAACCCACAGGAGAACTTTCTTTCGTCAAAATTTTTCAGAAAACCACGTTTTATGGAAATCTCGCATCGTGCTAAATTATCTTGTTTTTCCTAAACAACACATTGTAACTCGAAAAGCTTTGGCGTTGCATGTTTGTCTAAGCGTGTCCCCTCAAAAGAGAACGCACAGGAGAGTTTTCCCTCGAAATAATATGTAAGAATACCATGTTATAAGGAAATACAGTGTAGCAGATTAAAGACAAATAAGTACGTATTGGAAACACTTTACGAGAAGAAATAACGCATCATACAAAATTAGCTTGTATCTCCTAAACAACACGTGGTAACTTGAAAGGATTTGGTGTGGCGTGTACGTCTAAACGTGTAGCCTCAAAAGAGAACCCACAGGAGAATTTTCTTTATTCAAAATTTTTCAGAAAACCACATTTTAAGGAAATCCCGCATCGTGCAAAATCATCTTCTTTTTCCTAAACAACATGTTGTAACTCGAAAAGCTATGGTGTTGCGTGTATGTGTAAGCGTGGAGCCTCAAAAGAGAAAGCACAGGAGAGTTTTCACTCCAAAGAATATGTAAGAATACCACGTTATAAGGAAATACAATTTTGCAGAGTAAAGACAAATAAGTACATATTGGAAACACTTTACGAGAAGAAATAACGCATCTTACAAAATTAGCTTGTATCTCCTAAACAACACGTTGTAACTCGAAAGGATTTGGTGTGACGTGTACGTCTAAAAGTGTAGCCTCAAACGAGGACACACAGGAGAATTTTCTTTCATCAAAATTTGTCAGAAACCACGTTTTAAGGAAGTCTCGCATCGTGCGAAATTATCTTGTTTTTCCTAAACAACACGTTGTAACTCGAAAAGCTTTGGTGTTACGTGTATGTCTACGTGTGTAGCCTCAAAAGAGAACGCACAGGAAAGTTTTCTCTCGAAAGAATATGTAAGAATACTACGTTATAAGGAAATACAGTGTTGCAGAGTAAAGACAACTACGTACGTATTGGAAACACTTTAAGAGAAGAAATATCCCATCCTAGAAAATTAGCTTGTATCTCCTAAACAACACGTAGTAACTCGAAAAGATTTGGTGTGGCTCGTACCTCTACATGTGCAGCCTCAATAGAGAACCCACAGGAGAACTTTGTTTCGTCAAAATTTTTCAGAAAACCACGTTTAATGGAAATCTCGTATCGTGCGAAATTATCTTGTTTTTCCTAAACAACACGTTGTGACTCCAAAAGCTTTGGCGTTGCGTGTTTGTCTAAGCGTGTAACCTCAAAAGAGAATGCACAGGATTGTTTTCCCTCGAAAGAATATGTAAGAATACCACGTTATAAGGAAATACAGTGTTGCAGAGTAAAGACAAATAAGTACATATTGGAAACACTATATGAGAAGAAATAACGCATTGTACAATATTTGCTTGTATCTCCTAAACAACACGTTGTAACTCAAAAATATTTCGTGTGGCTCGTATGTCTACACGTTTAGCCTCAAAAGAGAACACACAGGAGAACTTTCTTTCTTCAAAATTTGTCAGAAAACCATGTTTTAAGGAAATCCCGCATCGTGCAAAATTATCTTGTTTTTCCTAAACAACACGTTGTAACTCGAAAAGCTTTGGTGTTGCGTGTATGTCTGAGCATGTAGCCTCTAAAGCGAATGCACAGGAGAGTTTTCTCTCGAAAGAACATGAAAGAATACAACGTTATAAGGAAATACAGTGTTGCAGAGTAAAGACAAATACGTACATATTGGAAACACTTTACGAGAAGAAATAACGCATCATACAAAATTAGCTTGTATCTCCTAAACAACACGTGGTAACTCGAAAGGATTTGGTGTGGCGTGTACATCTAAACGTGTAGCCTCAAAAGAGAACCCACAGGAGAATTTTCTTTCGTCAAAATTTGTCAGAAAACCACGTTTTATGGAAATCTCGCATCATGCCAAATTATCTTGTTTTTCCTAAACAACACATTGTAACTCGAAAAACTTTGGCGTTGCATGTTTGTCTAAGCGTGTAGCCTCAAAAGATAACGCACAGGAGAGTTTTTCCTCGAAATAATATGTAAGAATACCACGTTATAAGGAAATACAGTGTTGCAGAGTAAAGACAAATAAGTACGTATCGGAAACACTTTACAAGAAGAAATAACGCATCGTACAAAATTAGCTTGTATCTCCTAAACAACACGTGGTAACTCGAAAGGATTTGGTGTGGCATGTACGTCTAAATGTGTAGCCTCAAATGAGAACCCACAGGAGAATTTTCTTACTTCAAAATTTTTCAGAACACCTCGTTTTAAGGAAATGCCACATCGTGCGAAATCATCTTCTTTTTCCTAAACAACATGTTGTAACTCGAAAAGCTTTGGTGTTGCGTGTATGTGTAAACTTGTAGCCTCAAAAGAGAAGGCACAGGAGAATTTTCTCTCGAAAGAATATGTAAGAATATCACGTTATAAGGATATACAATTTTGCAGAGTAAAGACAAATAAGTACATATTGGAAACACTTTACGAGAAGAAATAACGCATCGTAAAAAATTAGCTTGTATCTCCTAAACAACACGTTGTAACTCGAAAAGATTTTGTGTGACGTGTAAGTCTAAAAGTGTAGCCTCAAACGAGAACCCAAAGGAGAATCTTCTTTCATCAAAATTTGTCAGAAACCACGTTTTAAGGAAATCTCACATCGTACGAAATTATCTTGTTTTTCCTAAACAACACGTTGTAACTCGAAAAGCTTTTGTGTTGCGTGTATGTGTAAGCGTGTAGCCTCAAAAGAGAAGGCACAGGAGAATTTTCTCTCGAAAGAAGATGTAAGAATATCACGTTATAAGGAAATACAATTTTGCAGAGTAAAGACAAATAAGTACATATTGGAAACACTTTACGAGAAGAAATAACGCATCGTAAAAAATTAGCTTGTATCTCCTAAACAACACGTTGTAACTCGAAAAGATTTGGTGTGACGTGTAAGTCTAAAAGTGTAGCCTCAAACGAGAACCCACAGGAGAATCTTCTTTCATCAAAATTTGTCAGAAACCACGTTTTAAGGAAATCTCACATCGTACGAAATTATCTTGTTTTTCCTAAACAACACGTTGTAACTCGAAAAGCTTTTGTGTTGCGTGTATGTGTAAGCGTGTAGCCTCAAAAGAGAAGGCACAGGAGAATTTTCTCTCGAAAGAAGATGTAAGAATATCACGTTATAAGGAAATACAATTTTGCAGAGTAAAGACAAATAAGTACATATTGGAAACACTTTACGAGAAGAAATAATGCATCGTACAAAATTAGCTTGTATCTCCTAAACAACACGTTGTAACTGGAAAAGATTTGGTGTGACGTGTAAGTCTAAAAGTGTAGCCTCAAACGAGAACCCACAGGAGAATCTTCTTTCATCAAAATTTGTCAGAAACCAAGTTTTAAGGAAATCTCGCATCGTACGAAATTATCTTGTTTTTCCTAAACAACACGTTGTAACTCGAAAAGCTTTGGTGTTGCGTGTATGTCTAAGCCTGTAGCCTCAAAAGAGAGCACACAGGAGAGTTTTCGCTCGAAAGAATATGTAAGAATACCACGTTATAAGGAAATACAGTGTTGCAGAGTAAAGACAAATTCTATTGGAAACACTTTAAGAGAAGAAATAAGGCAACGTAAAAAATTAGCTTGTATCTCCTAAACAACAAGTTGTAACTCGAAAAGATTTGGTGTGACTCGTACCTCTACACGTGTAGTCTCAAAAGAGAACCCACAGGAGAACTTTGTTTCGTCAAAATTTTTCAGAAAACCACGTTTTATGGAAATCTCGCATCCTGTGAAATTATCTTGTTTTTCCTAAACAACACATTGTAACTCGAAAAGCTTTGGCGTTGCGTGTATGTCTAAGCGTATGGCCTCTAAAGAGAACGCACAGGAGAGTTTTCTCTTGAAAGAATATGTAAGAATACAACGTTATAAGGAAATACAGTGTTGCAGAGTAAAGACAAATACGTACTTATTGGAAACACTTTACGAGAAGAAATAACGAATCATACAAAATTAGCTTGTATCTCCTAAACAACACGTGGTAAATCGAAAGGATTTGGTGTGGCGTGTACGTCTAAACGTGTAGCCTCAAAAGAGAACCCACTGAAGAATTTTCTTTCGTCAAAATGTTTCAGAAAACTATGTTTTAAGGAAATCCCGCATCGTGCGAAATTATCTTGTTTTTCATAAACAACACGTTGTAACTCGAAAAGCTTTGGTGTTGCCTGTATGTCTAAGTGTGTAGCCTAAAAAGTGAACGCACAGGATAGTTTTCTCTCGTAAGAATATATAAGAATACCACGTTATAAGGAAATACAGTGTTGCAGAGTAAAGACAAGTACTTACATATTGGAAACACTTTACGAGAAGAAGTAACGCATCTTACAAAAGTATGCTTGTATCTCCGAAACAACATGTTGTAATTCGAAAAGATTTGGTGTGGCATGTACGTCTAAACGTGTAGCCTCAAAAGAGAACCCACAGGAGAATTTTCTTTCGACAAAATTTTTCAGAAAACCTCGTTTTAAGGAAATCCTGCATCGTGCGAAATCATCTTCTTTTTCCTAAACAAAATGTTGTAACTCGAAAAGATTTGGTGTTGCGTGTATGGGTAAGCGTGGATCCTCAAAAGAGAAGGCACAGAAGAGTTTTCTCTCGAAAGAATATTTAAGAATGCCACGTTATAAGGAAATACAATTTTGCAGAGTAAAGACAAATAAGTACATATTGGAAACACTTTACGAGAAGAAATAATTCATCATACAAAATTAGCTTGTATCTCCTAACAACACCTTGTAACTCGAAAAGATTTGGTGTGAGGTGTACGTTTAAACGTGTAGCCTCAAAAGAGAACCCACAGGAGAACTTTCTTTCATCAAAATTTGTCGGAAACCACGTTTTAAGGAAATCTCACATCCTGCGATATTATCTTGTGTTTCCTAAACAACACGTTGTAATTCGAAAAGCTTTGTTGTTGCATGTATGTCTAAGCTTGTAGCCTCAAAAGAGAACGAACAGGAGAGTTTTCTCTCGAAAGAATATGTAAGAATACCACGTTATAAGGAAATACAGTGTTGCAGAGTAAAGACAAATACGTACCTATTGGAAACTCTTTAAGAGAAGTAAGTTACAACGTGTTGTTTAGGAACTAGAAGCTAATTTTGTAAGATGCGTTATTTCTTCTCTAAAGTGTTTCCAATACGTACGTATTTGCCTTTAGTCTGCAACACTGTATTTCCTTATAACGTGGTATTCTTATATCTTCTTTCGAGAGAAAACTCTCCTGTGTGTCCTCTTTTGAGGCTACACACTTAGACATACACGCAACACCAAAGCTTTTCGCGTTAAAACGTGTTGTTTAGGAAAAACAAGATAATTTCGCACGATTAGGAATTTCCTTAATACGTGGTTTTCTGACAAATTTTGACCAAAGAAAATTCTACTATGGGTTCTCTTTTGAGACTACACGTTTAGACGTACAGGCCACACAAAATCTTTTTAAGTTACAACGTGTTGGTTAGGAGATACAAGCTAATTTTGTACGATGCGTTATTTCTTCTCGTAAAGTTTTTCCAATAAGTAAGTATTTGTCTTTACTCAGCAACACTGTATTTCCTTATAACATGGTATTCTTACATATTTTTTCGAGAGAAAACTCTCCTGTGCATTCCCATTTGAGGCTACACGCTTAGACATACAAGCAACAGCAAAGCTTTCCGAGTTACAACGTGTTGTTTAGAAAGAACAAGATAATTTCTCACGATGCGGGATTTCCATAAAACGTGGTTTTCTGACAAATTTTGAAGAAAGAAAATTGTCCTGTGGGTTCTCTTTTGAGGCTACACGTTTAGTCATACACGCGACACCAAATCTTTTTGAGTTCCAACTTGTTGTTTAGGAGATACAAGCTAATTTTTTTTACGATGCGTTATTTCGTCTCGTAATGTTTAAGTGTTTCCAATACATATGTATTTGCCTTTATTCTGCAACACTGTATTTCCTTAAAATGTGGTATTCCTACATATGCTTTCGGGAGAAAACTCCCCTGTGCGTTCTCTTTTGAGGCTACACCTTAGACGTACACGCCACACCAAATCTTTTTGAGTTACAACTTGTTGTTTAGGAGATACAAGCTAATTTTTTAAAGATGAATTATTTATTCTCGTAAAGTTTAAGTGTTTCCAATACGTATGTATTTGCCTCTACTCTGCAACACTGTATTTCCTTATAACGTGATATTCTTACATATTCTTTCGAGAGAAAACTCTCCTGTGCGTTCTCTTTGGAGGCTACACGCTTAGACATTCACGCAACACCAAAGCTTTTCGAGTTACAACGTGTTGTTTAGGAAAAACAAGATAATTTCGCATGATGCGGGATTTCCATAAAACGTGGTTTTCTGACAAATTTTGACGAAAGAAAATTCTTCTGTGGGTTCTTTTTTGAGGCTGCACGTTTAGACGTACACGCCACACCAAATCCTTTCGAATTATAACGTGTTGTTTAGGATATACAAGCTAATTTTGTACTACGTGTTATTTCTTCTCGTAAAGCTTAAGTGTTTCCAATAAGTATGTATTTGTCTTTACTCTGCAACACTGTATTCCCTTATAACGTGGTATTCTTACATATTCTTTCGAGAGAAAACTCTCCTGTGCGTTCTCTTTTGAGGCTACACGCTTAGACATACACGCAACACCAAAGCTTTTCGAGTTGCAACATGTTGTTTCCAATAAGTACATATTTGTCTATACTCTGCAACACTGTATTTCCTAATAACGTGGTATTCTCACATATTCTTTCGAGAGAAAACTATCCTGTGCGTTCTCTTTGGAGGCTACACGCTTAGTGTTTCCAATAAGTATGTATTTGTCTTTACTCTGCAACATTGTATTTCCTTATAACGTGGTATTCCTACATATTCTTTCGGGAGAAAACTCTCCTGTACGTTCTCTTTTGAGGCTACACCCTTAGACATATATGCAACATCAAAGCTTTTCGAGTTACAACATGTTGTTTAGGAAAAACAAGATAATTTCGCACGATGCAGGATTTCCTTAAAACGTGGTTTTCTGACAAATTTTGACGAAAGAAAACCCTCCTGTGGGTTCTCCTTTGAGGCTACACGTTTAGTCGTACACGCCACAACAAATCTTTTCGAGTTGAAACGTGTTGTTTAGGAGATACAAGCTAATTTTGCATGATGCGTTATTTCTTCTCATAAAGTGTTTCCAATAAGTACATATTTGTCTATACTCTGCAACACTGTATTTCCTTATTACGTGGTATTCTTACATATTCTTTCGAGAGAAAACTATCCTGTGCGTTCTCTTTGGAGGCTACACGCTTAGACATACACGCACCACCAAAGCTTTTCGAGTTACAACGTGTTGATTAGGAAAAACAGGATAATTTCGCACGATGCGGGATTTCCTTAAAATGTGGTTTTCTGACGAATTTTGACGTAAGAAAAAACTCCTGTGGGTTCTCTTTTGAGGCTACACATTTAGACGTGCACGCCACACCAAATCTTTTTGAGTTACCACGTGTTGTTTAGGAGATACAAGCAAATTTTGTACCATGCATTATTTCTTCTCATAATATGTTTCCAATACGTATGTATTTGTCTTTACTCTGCACCAATATATTTCCTTATAACGTGGTATTCTTACATATTCTTTCGAGAGAAAACTCTCCTGTGTATTCTCTTTTGAGGCTACACGCTTACACTTACACCCAACACCAAAGCTTTTCGAGTTACAATGTTTTGTTTATGAAAAACAAGATAATTGCGCACGATGCGGGATTTCCTTAAAACTTGGTTTTCTGAAAATTTTGACGAAAGAAAATTCTCCTGTGGGTTCTCTTTTGAGGCTACATGTTTAGACGTACACGCCACACCAAATCTTTTCGAGTTACAACGTGTTGTTTAGGAGATACAAGCTAATTTTGTACTATGCGTTATTTCTTCTCCTAAAGTGTTTCCAATATGTACGTATTTGTCTTTACTCTACAACACTGTATTTCCTTATAACATGGTGTTCGTACATATTCTTTCGAGAGAAAACTCTCCTGTGCATTCTCTTTTGAGGCTACACGCTTAGACATACACGCAACACCAAAGCATTTCGAGTTAGAACGTGTTGTTTAGGAAAAACAAGATAATTTCGCACCATGCGGGAATTCCTTAAAACGTGGTTTTCTGACAAATTTTGAGGAAATAAAATTCTCCTGTGGGTTTTCATTTGAGGCTAAACGTTTAGACGTACACGCCACACCAAATGTTTTCGAGTTACAACGTGTTCTTTAGGAGATACAAGCTAATTTTTTATGATGCTTTATATCTTCTTGTAAAGTTTAAGTGTTTCCAAAAGGAACGTATTTATCTTTAATTTGCCACAATGTATTTCCTTATAACGTGGTATTCTTACATACTCGTTCGAGAGAAATCTCTCCTGTGTGTTCTCTTTTGAGGCTACATGCTTAGACATACACGCAACACCAAAGATTTTCGAGTTACAATATGTTGTTTAGGAAAAACAAGATAGTTTCGCATGATGCAGGATTTCCTTAATAAGTGGTTTTCTGACAAATTTTGACGAAAGAAAATTCTCCTGTGGGTTCTCTTTTGAGGCTAAACGTTTAGACGTACATGCCACACCAAATCTTTTCGAGTTACAACGTGTTGTTTAGGAGATACAAACTAATTTTTTACGATGCGTTATTTCTTCTCATAGAGTGTTTCAAATACATACGTATTTGTCTTTACTCTGCAAAACTGTATTTCCTTATAATGTGGTATTCTTACATGTTCTTTCGAGAGAAAACTCTCCTGTGCGTTCTCTTTTGAGGCTACACGCTTAGACATACACGCAACATCAAAGCTTTTCGAGTTACAACCTGTTGTTTAGGAAAAACAAGATAATTTCGCACGATGAGTGATTTCCTTAAAACATGGATTTCTGACAAATTTTACGAACAAAAATTCTCCTGTGGGTTCTCTTTTGAGGCTACACGTTTAGATGTACACGCCACACCAAATCTTTTCGAGTTACAATGTGTTGTTTAGGAGATACAAGCTAATTTTGTACGATGCGTTCTTTCTTCTCATAAAGTTTTTCCAATAAGTAAGTATTTGTCTTTACTCTGCAACAATGTATTTCCTTATAACATGGTACTCTTACATATTTTTTCGAGAGAAAACTCTCCTGTGCGTTCTCATTTGAGGCTACACGCTGAGACATACACGCAACAGCAAAGCTTTTCGAGTTACAACGTGTTGTTTAGGAAGAACAAGATAATTTCTCACGATGCGGGATTTCCTTAAAACGTGGTTTTCTGACAAATTTTGACGAAAGAAAATTCTCCTGTCGGTTCTCTTTTGAGGCTAAACATTTAGACGTACACGCCACACCAAATCTCTTTGAGTTGCAACTTGTTGTTTAGGAGATACAAGCTAATTTTTTTACAATGAATTATTTCTTCTCGTAAAGTTTAAGTGTTTCCAATACGTATGTATTTGCCTCTACTCTGCAACACGGTATTTCCTTATAACGTGGTATTCTTACATATTCTTTCGAGAGAAAACTCTCCTGTGCGTTCTCTTTTGAGGCTACACATTTAGACATACACGCCACACCAAATCTTTTTGAGTTACAACTTGTTGTTTAGGAGATACAAGCTAATTTTTTTAAGATGAATTATTTCTTCTCGTAAAGTTTAAGTGTTTCCAATACGTATGTATTTGCCTCTACTCTGCAACACTGTATTTCCTTATAACGTGATATTCTTACATATTCTTTCGAGAGAAAACTCTCCTGTGCGTTTTCTTTGGAGGCTACACACTTAGACATTCACGCAACACCAAAGATTTTCGAGTTACAACGTGTTGTTTAGGAAAAACAAGATAATTTCGCATGATGCGGGATTTCCTTAAAACGTGGTTTTCTGACAAATTTTGATGAAAGAAAATTCTCCTGTGGGTTCTCTTTTGAGGCTGCACGTTTAGACATACACGCCACACCAAATCCTTTCGAGATATAACGTGTTGTTTAGGATATACAAGCTAATTTTGTACTATGTGTTATTTCTTCTCGTAAAGCTTAAGTGTTTCCAATAAGTATGTATTTGTCTTTACTCTGCAACACTGTATTTCCTTATAACGTGGTATTCCTACATATTCTTTCAGAAGAAAACTCTCCTGTGCATTCTCTTTTGAGGCAACACGCTTAGACATACACGCACCACCAAAGCTTTTCGAGTTGCAACATGTTGTTTAGGAAAAACAAGATAATTTCGCACGATGCGGTATATCCTTAAAACGTGGTTTTCTGACAAATTTTGACGAAAGAAAACTCTCCTGTGGGTTCTCTTTTGAGGCTACACCTTTAGACATACACGCCACACCAAATCTTGTCGAGATACAACGTGTTGTTTAGGAGATACAAGCTAATTTTACATGATGCGTTATTTCTTCTCCTAAAGTGTTTCCAATAAATACATATTTGTCTATACTCTGCCACACTGTATTTCCTTATAACGTGATATTCTTACATATTCTTTCGAGAGAAAACTCTCCTGTGCGTTCTCTTTGGAGGCTACACGCTTAGACATTCACCCAACACCAAAGCTTTTCGAGTTACAACGTGTTGTTTAGGAAAAACAAGATAATTTCGCATGATGCGGGATTTCCTTAAAACATGGTTTTCTGACAAATTTTGACGTAAGAAAATTCTCCTGTGGGTTCTCTTTTGAGGCTACACGTTTAGACGTACACGCCACACCAAATCCTTTCGAGTTATAACGTGGTGTTTAGGATATACAAGCTAATTTTGTACTATGTGTTATTTCTTCACGTAAAGCTTAAGTGTTTCCAATAAGTATGTATTTGTCTTTACTCTGCAACACTGTATTTCCTTATAACGTGGTATTCTTACATATTCCTTCGAGAGAAAACTCTCCTGTGCGTTCTCTTTTGAGGCTACACGCTTAGACATACACGCAACACCAAAGCTTTTCGAGTTACAACATGTTGTTTAGGATAAACAAGATAATTTCGCACGATGCGGTATTTCCTTAAAACGTGGTTTTCTGACAAATTTTCACGAAAGAAAACTCTCCTGTGGGTTCTCTTTTGAGGCTACACGTATAGACATACACGCCACACCAAATCTTGTCGAGTTACAACGTGTTGTTTAGGAGATACAAGCTAATTTTACATGATGCGTTATTTCTTCTCCTAAAGTGTTTCCAATAAGTACATATTTGTCTATACTCTGCAACACTGTATTTCCTTATAACGTGGTATTCTTACATATTCTTTCGAGAGAAAACTATCCTGTGCGTTCTCTTTGGAGGCTACACGCTTAGACATACACGCACCACCAAAGCTTTTCGAGTTACAACGTGTTGATTAGGAAAAACAAGATAATTTCGCATGATGCGGGATTTCCTTAAAACATGGTTTTCTGACAAATTTTGACGTAAGAAAATTCTCATGTGGGTTCTCTTTTGAGGCTACACGTTTAGATGTACAACCCACATCAAATCTTTTTGAGTTACCACGTGTTGTTTCGGAGATACAAGCTAATTTTGTACCATGCGTTATTTCTTCTCATAATGTGTTTCCAAAACGTATGTATTTGTCTTTACTCTGCAGCAATATGTTTTCTTATAACGTGGTATTCTTACATATTCTTTCGAGAGAAAACTCTCCTGTGCATTCTCTTTTGAGGCTACATGCTTAGACATACACGCAACACCAAATCCTTTCGAGTTATAACGTGTTGTTTAGGATATACAAGCTAATTTTGTTCTATGTTTTATTTCTTCTCGTAAAGTTTAAGTGTTTCCAATAAGTATTTATTTTTTCTTTACTCTGCAACACTGTATTTCCTTATAACGTGGTATTCCTACATATTCTTTCGGGAGAAAACTCTCCTGTGCGTTCTCTTTTGAGGCTACACGCTTAGACATATACGCAACACCAAAGCTTTTCGAGTTACAACATGTTGTTTAGGAAAAACAAGATAATTTCGCAGGATGCAGGATTTCCTTAAAACGTGGTTTTCTGACAAATTTTGATGAAAGAAAACTCTCCCGTCGGTTCTCCTTTGAGGGTACACGTTTAGTCGTTCACGCCACACCAAATCTTTTCGAGTTACAACGTGTTGTTTAGGAGATACAAGCTAAGTTTGCATGATGTGTTATTTCTTTTCGTAAAGTGTTTCCAATAAGTACATATTTGTCTACACTCTGCAACACTGTATTTCCTTATAACGTGGTATTCTTACATATTCTTTCGAGAGAAAACTATCCCTTGCGTTCTCTTTGGAGGCTACACGCTTAGACATACACGCACCACCAAAGCTTTTCGAGTTACAACGTGTTGATTAGAAAAAAAAAGATAATTTCCCACGATGCGGGATTTCCTTAAAAAGTGGTTTTCTGACAGATTTTGACGTAAGAAAATTCTCCTGTGGGTTCTCTTTTGAGGCTACACATTTAGACGTGCACGCCACACCAAATCTTTTTGAGTTACCACGTGTTGTTTAGGAGATACAAGCAAATTTTGTACCATGCATTATTTCTTCTCATAATATGTTTCCAATACGTATGTATTTGTCTTTACTCTTTAGCAATATATTTCCTTTTAACTTGGTATTCTTACAAATTCTTTCGAGAGAAAACTCTCCTGTGCATTCTCTTTTGAGGCTACACGCTTACACATACACCCAACACCAAAGCTTTTCGAGTTACAATGTTTTGTTTATGAAAAACAAGATAATTGCGCACAATGCGGGATTCCCTTAAAACGTGGTTTTCTGAAAAGTGTTGACGAAAGAAAATTCTCCTGTGGGTTCTCTTTTGAGGTTACACGATTAGATGTACACGCCACACCAAATCCTATCGATTTATAACCTGTTGTTTAGGATATAGAAGCTAATTTTGTACTATGTGTTATTTCTTCTCGTAAAGCTTAACTGTTTCCAATAAGTATGTATTTGTCTTTACTCTGCAACACTGTATTTCCTTATAACGTGGTATTCCTACATATTCTTTCGGGAGAAAACTCCCCTGTGCGTTCTCTTTTGAGGCTACACGTTTAGACGTACACGCCACACCAAATCTTTTTGAGTTACAACTTGTTGTTTAGGAGATACAAGCTAATTTTTTTACGATGAATTATTTCTTCTCGTAAAGTTTAAGTGTTTCCAAAATGTATATATTTGCCTCTACTCTGCAACACTGTATTTCCTTATAACGTGGTATTCTTACATATTCTTTCGAGAGAAAACTCTCCTGTGCGTTCTCTTTGGAGGCTACACGCTTAGACATTTACGCAACACCAAAGCTTTTCGAGTTACAACGTGTTTTTTAGGAAAAACAAGATAATTTCGCATGATGCGGAATTTCCTTAAAACGTGGTTTTCTGACAAATTTTGATTAAAGAAAATTCTCCTGTGGGTTCTCTTTTGAGGCTACACGTTTAGACGTACATGCCACACCAAATCCTTTCGAGTTATAACGTGTTGTTTAGGGTATACAACCTAATTTTTACTATGTGTTATTTCTTCTCGTAAAGCTTAAGTGTTTCCAATAAGTATGCATTTGTCTTTACTCTGCAACACTGTATTTCCTTATAACGTGGTATTCCTACATATTCTTTCGGAAGAAAACTCTCCTGTGCGTTCTCTTTTGAGGCTACACGCTTAGACATACACGCACCACCAAAGCTTTTCGAGTTACATGTTGTTTAGGAAAAACAAGATAATTTCGCACGATGCGGTATTTCCTTAAAACGTGGTTTTCTGACAAATTTTGACGAAAGAAAACTCTCCTGTGTGTTCTCTTTTGAGGCTACACGTTTAGACATACACGCCACACCAAACCTTGTCGAGTTACAACGTGTTGTTTAGGAGATACAAGCTAATTTTGCATGATGCATTATTTCTTCTCCTAAAGTGTTTCCAATAAGTACATATTTGTCTAAATTCTGCAACACTGTATTTCCTTATAACGTGGTATTCTTACATATTCTTTCGAGAGAAAACTATCCTGTGCATTCTCTTTGGAGGCTACACGCTTAGACATACAAGCACCACCAAAGATTTTCGAGTTACAACGTGTTGATTAGGAAAAACAAGATAATTTCCCACGATGAGGGATTTCCTAAAAACGTGGTTTTCTAACAAATTTTGAAGAAAGAAAACTCTCCTGTGGGTTCTCTTTTGAGGCTACACTCTTAGACCTACACGCCACACCAAATCTTTTCGAGTTACAACGTGTTGTTTAGGACATACAAGCTAGTTTTGCAAGATGCGTTATTTCTCTCATAAAGTGCTCCCATTACTTACGTATTTTCTTTACTCTGCCACACTGTATTTCCTTATAACGTGGTATTCTTACATATTCTTTCGAGAGAAAACTCTCCTGTGCGTTCTCTTTGGAGGCTACACACTTAGACATTCACCCAACACCAAAGCTTTTCGAGTTACAACGTGTTGTTTAGGAAAAACAAGATAATTTCGCATGATGCGGGATTCCCTTAAAACGTGGTTTTCTGAAAAGTGTTGACGAAAGAAAATTCTCCTGTGGGTTCTCTTTTGAGGCTACACGTTTAGATGTACACGCCACACCAAATCCTATCGAGTTATAACCTGTTGTTTAGGATATACAAGCTAATTTTGTACTATGTGTTATTTCTTCTCGTAAAGCTTAACTGTTTCCAATAAGTATGTATTTGTCTTTACTCTGCAACACTGTATTTCCTTATAACGTGGTATTCCTACAAATTCTTTCGGGAGAAAACTCCCCTGTGCGTTCTCTTTTGAGGCTACACTTTTAGACGTACACGCCACACCAAATCTTTTTGAGTTACAACTTGTTGTTTAGGAGATACAAGCTAATTTTTTTACGATGAATTATTTCTTCTCGTAAAGTTTAAGTGTTTCCAATACGTATGTACTTGCCTCTACTCTGCCACACTGTATTTCCTTATAACGTGATATTCTTACATATTCTTTCGAGAGAAAACTCTCCTGTGCGTTCTCTTTGGAGGCTATACGCTTAGACATTCACCCAACACCAAAGCTTTTCGAGTTACAACGTGTTGTTTAGGAAAAACAAGATAATTTCGCATGATGCGGGATTTCCTTAAAACGTGGTTTTCTGACAAATTTTGACGAAAGAAAATTCTCCTGTGGGTTCTCTTTTGAGGCTACACGTTTAGTCGTACACGCCACACCAAATCCTTTCGAGTTATAACGTGTTGTTTAGGATATACAAGCTAATTTTGTACTATGTGTTATTTCTTCTCGTAAAGCTTAAGTGTTTCCAATAAGTATGTATTTGTCTTTACTCTGCAACACTGTATTTCCTTATAACGTGGTATTCCTACATATTCTTTTGGAAGAAAACTCTCCTGTGCGTTCTCTCTTGAGGCTACACGCTTAGACATACACGCACCACCAAAGCTTTTCGAGTTACAACATGTTGTTTAGGATAAACAAGATAATTTCGCACGATGCGGTATTTCCTTAAAACGTGGTTTTCTGACAAATTTTGACGAAAGAAAACTCTCCTGTGGTTTCTCTTTTGAGGCTACACGTTTAGACATACATGCCACACCAAATCTTGTCGAGTTACAACGTGTTGTTTAGGAGATACAAGCTAATTTTACATGATGCGTTATTTCTTCTCCTAAAGTGTTTCCAATAAGTACATATTTGTCTATACTCTGCAACACTGTATTTCCTTATAACGTGGTATTCTTACATATTCTTTCGAGAGAAAACTATCCTGTGCGTTCTCTTTGGAGGCTACACGCTTAGACATACACGCACCACCAAAGCTTTTCGAGTTACAACGTGTTGATAAGGAAAAACAAGATAATTTCGCATGATGCGGGATTTCCTTAAAACGTGGTTTTCTGACAAATTTTGACGTAAGAAAATTCTCCTGTGGGTTCTCTTTTGAGGCTACACGTTTAGTCGTACACGCCACACCAAATCCTTTCGAGTTATAACGTGTTGTTTAGGATATACAAGCTAATTTTGTACTATGTGTTATTTCTTCTCGTAAAGCTTAAGTGTTTCCAATAAGTATGTATTTGTCTTTACTCTGCAACACTGTATTTCCTTATAACGTGGTATTCCTACATATTCTTTTGGAAGAAAACTCTCCTGTGCGTTCTCTCTTGAGGCTACACGCTTAGACATACACGCACCACCAAAGCTTTTCGAGTTACAACATGTTGTTTAGGATAAACAAGATAATTTCGCACGATGCGGTATTTCCTTAAAACGTGGTTTTCTGACAAATTTTGACGAAAGAAAACTCTCCTGTGGTTTCTCTTTTGAGGCTACACGTTTAGACATACATGCCACACCAAATCTTGTCGAGTTACAACGTGTTGTTTAGGAGATACAAGCTAATTTTACATGATGCGTTATTTCTTCTCCTAAAGTGTTTCCAATAAGTACATATTTGTCTATACTCTGCAACACTGTATTTCCTTATAACGTGGTATTCTTACATATTCTTTCGAGAGAAAACTATCCTGTGCGTTCTCTTTGGAGGCTACACGCTTAGACATACACGCACCACCAAAGCTTTTCGAGTTACAACGTGTTGATAAGGAAAAACAAGATAATTTCGCATGATGCGGGATTTCCTTAAAACGTGGTTTTCTGACAAATTTTGACGTAAGAAAATTCTCCTGTGGGTTCTCTTTTGAGGCTACACGTTTAGATGTACACACCACACCAAATATTTTTGAGTTACCACGTGTTGTTTCGGAGATACAAGCTAATTTTGTACCATGCGTTATTTCTTCTCTTAATGTGTTTCCAAAACGTATGTATTTGTCTTTACTCTGCAGCAATATGTTTCCTTATAACATGGTATTCTTACATATTCTTTCGAGAGAAAACTCTCCTGTGCATTCTCTTTTGAGGCTACATGCTTAGACATACACGCAAAACCAAATCCTTTCGAGTTATAACGTGTTGTTTAGGATATACAAGCTAATTTTGTACTATGTTTTATTTCTTCTCGTAAAGTTTAAGTGTTTCCAATAAGTATTTATTTGTCTTTACTCTGCAACACTGTATTTCCTTATAACGTGGTATTCCTACATATTCTTTCGGAAGAAAACTCTCCTGTGCGTTCTCTTTTGAGGCTACACGCTTAGACATATACGCAACACCAAAGCTTTTCGAGTTACAACATGTTGTTTAGGAAAAACAAGATAATTTCGCAGGATGCAGGATTTCCTTAAAACGTTTTTTTCTGACAAATTTTGACGAAAGAAAACTCTCCTGTGGGTTCTCCTTTGAGGCTACACGTTTAGTCGTTCACGCCACACCAAATCTTTTCGAGTTACAACGTGTTGTTTAGGAGATACAAGCTAAGTTTGCATGATGCGTTATTTCTTTTCGTAAAGTGTTTCCAATAAGTACATATTTGTCGATACTCTGCAACACTGTATTTCCTTATAACGTGGTATTCTTACATATTCTTTCGAGAGAAAACTATCCCTTGGGTTCTCTTTGGAGGCTACACGCTTAGACATACACGCACCACCAAAGCTTTTCGAGTTACAACGTGTTGATTAGGAAAAACAAGATAATTTCCCACGATGCGGGATTTCCTTAAAAAGTGGTTTTCTGACAAATTTTGACGTAAGAAAATTCTCCTGTGGGTTCTCTTTTGAGGCTACACATTTAGACGTGCACGCCACACCAAATCTTTTTGAGTTACCACGTGTTGTTTAGGAGATACAAGCAAATTTTGTACCATGCATTATTTCTTCTCATAATATGTTTCCAATACGTATGTATTTGTCTTTACTCTGCAGCAATATATTTCCTTATAACGTGGTATTCTTACATATTCTTTCGAGAGAAAACTCTCCTGTGCATTCTCTTTTGAGGCTACACGCTTACACATACACCCAACACCAAAGCCTTTCGAGTTACAATGTTTTGTTTATGAAAAACAAGATAATTGCGCACGATGCGGAATTTCCTTAAAACGTGGTTTTCTGACAAATTTTGACGAAAGAAAATTCTCCTGTGGGTTCTCTTTTGAGGCTACATGTTTAGACGTACACGCCACACCAAATCTTTTCGAGTTACAACGTGTTGTTTAGGAGATACAAGCTAATTTTGTACGATGCGTTATTTCTTCTCCTAAAGTGTTTCCAATATGTACGTATTTGTCTTTGCTCTACAACACTGTATTTCCTTATAACATGGTATTCGTACATATTCTTTCGAGAGAAAACTCTCCTGTGCATTCTCTTTTGAGGCTACACGCTTAGACATACACGCAACACCAAAGCATTTCGAGTTAGAACGTGTTGTTTAGGAAAAACAAGATAATTTCTCATGATGCGGGAATTCCTTAAAACGTGGTTTTCTGACAAATTTTGAGGAAAGAAAATTCTCCTGTGGGTTTTCATTTGAGGCTAAATGTTTAGACGTACACGCCACACCAAATGTTTTCGAGTTACAACGTGTTCTTTAGGAGATACAAGCTAATTTTTTATGATGCTTTATATCTTCTTGTAAAGTTTAAGTGTTTCCAAAAGGAACGTAGTTATCTTTAATTTGCCACAATGTATTTCCTTATAACGTGGCATTCTTACATACTCGTTCGAGAGAAATCTCTACTGTGCGTTCTCTTTTGAAGCTACATGCTTAGACATACACGCAACACCAAAGATTTTCGAGTTCCAATGTGTTGTTTAGGAAAAACAAGATAGTTTCGCATGATGCGGGATTTCCTTAATAAGTGGTTTTCTGACAAATTTTGAAGAAAGAAAATTCTCCTGTGCGTTCTCTTTTGAGGCTACACGTTTAGACGTATACGCCACACCAAATCCTTTCGAGTTATAACGTGTTGTTTAGGATATACAAGCTAATTTTTTACTATGTGTTATTTCTTCTCGTAAAGCTTAAGTGTTTCCAATAAGTATGTATTTGTCTTTACTCTGCAACACTGTATTTCCTTATAACGTGGTATTCCTACATATTCTTTCGAAGAAAACTCTCCTGTGCGTTCTCTTTTGAGGCTACACGCTTAGACATACACGCAACACCAAAGCTTTTCGAGTTACAACGTGTTGTTTAGAAAAAACAAGATAATTTCGCATGATGCGTGATTTCCTTAAAACGTGGTTTTCTGACAAATATTGATGAAAGAAAATTCTCCTGTGGGTTCTCTTTTGAGGCTACACGTTTAGACATACATGCCACACCAAATCTTGTCGAGTTACAACGTGTTGTTTAGGAGATACAAGCTAATTTTACATGATGCGTTATTTTTTCTCCTAAAGTGTTTCCAATAAGTACATATTTGTTTAAATTCTGCAACCCTGTATTTCCTTATAACGTGGTATTCTTACATATTCTTTCGAGAGAAAACTATCCTGTGCGTTCTCTTTGGAGGCTACACGCTTAGACATACACGCACCACCAAAGCTTTTCTAGTTACAACATGTTGATTAGGAAAAACAAGATAATTCCTCACGATGCGGGATTTCCTTAAAACGTGGTTTTCTGACAAATTTTGACGTAAGAAAATTCTCCTGTGGGTTCTCTTTTGAGGCTACACGTTTAGATGTACACGCCACACCAAATATTTTTGAGTTACCACGTGTTGTTTCGGAGATACAAGCTAATTTTGTACCATGCGTTATTTCTTCTCTTTATGTGTTTCCAAAACGTATGTATTTGTCTTTACTCTGCAGCAATATGTTTTCTTATAACATGGTATTCTTACATATTCTTTCGAGAGAAAACTCTCCTGTGCATTGTCTTTTGAGGCTACATGCTTAGACATACACGCAACACCAAATCCTTTCGAGTTATAACGTGTTGTTTAGGATATACAAGCTAATTTTGTACTATGTTTTATTTCTTCTCGTAAAGTTTAAGTGTTTCCAATAAGTATTTATTTGTCTTTACTCTGCAACACTGTATTTCCTTATAAAGTGGTATTCCTACATATTCTTTCGGGAGAAAACTCTCCTGTGCGTTCTCTTTTGAGGCTACATGCTTAGACATATACGCAACACCAAAGCTTTTCGAGTTACAACATGTTGTTTAGGAAAAACAAGATAATTTCGCAGGATGCAGGATTTCCTTAAAACGTGGTTTTCTGACAAATTTTGACGAAAGAAAACTCTCCTGTGGGTTCTCCTTTGAGGCTACACGTTTAGTCGTTCACGCCACACCAAATCTTTTCGAGTTACAACGTGTTGTTTAGGAGATACAAGCTAAGTTTGCATGATGCGTTATTTCTTTTCGTAAAGTGTTTCCAATAAGTACATATTTGTCTATACTCTGCAACACTGTATTTCCTTATAACGTGGTATTCTTACATATTCTTTCGAGAGAAAACTATCCCTTGCGTTCTCTTTGGAGGCTACACGCTTAGACATACACGCACCACCAAAGCTTTTCGAGTTACAACGTGTTGATTAGGAAAAACAAAATAATTTCCCACGATGCGGGATTTCCTTAAAAAGTGGTTTTCTGACAAATTTTGACGTAAGAAAATTCTCCTGTGGGTTCTCTTTTGAGGCTACACATTTAGACGTACACGCCACACCAAATCTTTTTGAGTTACCACGTGTTGTTTAGGAGATACAAGCAATTTTTGTACCATGCATTATTTCTTCTCATAATATGTTTCCAATACGTATGTATTTGTCTTTACTCTGCAGCAATATATTTCCTTATAACGTGGTATTCTTACATATTCTTTCGAGAGAAAACTCTCCTGTGCATTCTCTTTTGAGGCTACCCGCTTACACATACACCCAACACCAAAGCTTTTCGAGTTACAATGTTTTGTTTATGAAAAACAAGATAATTGCGCACAATGCGGAATTTCCTTAAAACGTGGTTTTCTGACAAATTTTGACGAAAGAAAATTCTCCTGTGGGTTCTATTTTGAGGTTACATGTTTAGACGTACACGCCACACCAAATCTTTTCGAGTTACAACGTGTTGTTTAGGAGATACAAGCTAATTTTGTACGATGCGTTATTTCTTCTCCTAAAGTGTTTCCAATATGTACGTATTTGTCTTTACTCTACAACACTGTATTTCCTTATAACATGGTATTCGTACATATTCTTTCGAGAGAAAACTCTCCTGTGCATTCTCTTTTGAGGCTATACGCTTAGACATACACGCAACACCAAAGCATTTCGAGTTAGAACGTGTTGTTTAAGAAAAACAAGATAATTTCTCATGATGCGGGAATTCCTTAAAACGTGGTTTTCTGACAAATTTTGAGGAAAGAAAATTCTCCTGTGGGTTTTCATTTGAGGCTAAATGTTTAGACGTACACGCCACACCAAATGTTTTCGAGTTACAACGTGTTCTTTAGGAGATACAAGCTAATTTTTTTACGATGCTTTATATCTTCTTGTAAAGTTTAAGTGTTTCCAAAAGGAACGTAGTTATCTTTAATTTGCCACAATGTATTTCCTTATAACGTGGTATTCTTACATACTCGTTCGAGAGAAATCTCTCCTGTGCGTTCTCTTTTGAGGCTACATGCTTAGACATACACGCAACACCAAAGATTTTCGAGTTACAATGTGTTGTTTAGGAAAAACAAGATAGTTTCGCATGATGCGGGATTTCCTTAATAAGTGGTTTACTGACAAATTTTGAAGAAAGACAATTCTCCTGTGGGTTCTCTTTTGAGGCTACACGTTTAGACGTACATGCCACACCAAATCTTTTCGAGTTACAACGTGTTGTTTAGGAGATACAAACTAATCTTTTACGATGCGTTATTTCTTCTCATAGAGTGTTTCAAATACCTACGTATTTGTCTTTACTCTGCAAAACTGTATTTCCTTATAATGTGGTATTCTTACATGTTCTTTCGAGAGAAAACTCTCCTGTGCGTTCTCTTTTGAGGCTACACGCTTAGACATACACGCAACATCAAAGCTTTTCGAGTTACAACATGTTGTTTAGGAAAAACAAGATAATTTCGCATGATGAGTGATTTCCTTAAAACATGGATTTCTGACAAATTTTAACAAACAAAAATTCTCCGGTGGGTTCTCTTTTGAGGCTACACGTTTAGATGTACACGCCACACCAAATCTTTTCGAGTTACAATGTGCTGTTTAGGAGATCAAGCTAATTTTGTACGATGCCTTATTTCTTCTCGTAAAGTGTTTCCAATACGTACGTATTTGCCTTTAGTCTGCAACACTGTATTTCCTTATAACGTGGTATTCTTACATATTCTTTCAAGAGAAAACTCTCCTGTGCGTCCTCTTTTGAGGCTACACGCTTAGACATACACGCAACACCAAAGCTTTTCGCATTACAACGTGTTGTTTAGGAAAAACAAGATAATTTCGCACGATGAGGGATTTCCTTAATACGTGGTTTTCTGACAAATTTTGACAAAAGAAATTTCTCCTATTGGTTCTATTTTGAGACTACACGTTTAGACGTACAGGCCACACCAAATCTTTTTAAGTTTCAACGTGTTGTTTAGGAGATACAGGCTAATTTGGTTCGATGCGTTATTTCTTCTCATAAAGTTTTTCCAATAAGTAAGTATTTGTCTTTACTCTGCAACACTGTATTTCCTTATAAGGTGGTATTCTTACATATTTTTTCGAGAGAAAACTCTCCTGTGCATTCTCATTTGAGGCTACACGCTGAGACATACATGGAACACCAAAGCTTTTTGAGTTACAACGTGTTGTTTAGGAAGAACAAGATAATTTCTCACGATGCTGGATTTCCTTAAAACGTGGTTTTCTGACGAATTTTGACGAAAGAAAATTCTCCTGTGGGTTCTCTTTTGAGGCTAAACATTTAGACGTACATGCCACACCAAATCTTTTTGAGTTACAACTTTTTGTTTAGGAGATACAAGCTAATTTTTTAATGATGAATTATTTCTTCTCGTAAAGTTTAAGTGTTTCCAATACGTATGTATTTGCCTCTACTCTGCAACACTGTATTTCCTTATAACGTGGTATTCTTACATATTCTTTCGAGAGAAAACCCTCCTGTGCGTTCTCTTTGGAGGCTACACACTTAGACATTCACGCAACACCAAAGCTTTTCGAGTTACAACGTGTTGTTTAGGAAAAACAAGATAATTTCGCATGATGGGGATTTCCTTAAAACGTGGTTTTCTGACAAATTTTGACGAAAGAAAATTCTCCTGTGGGTTCTGTTTTGAGGCTTCACGTTTAGACGTACACGCCACACCAAATCCTTTCAAGTTCTAACGTGTTGTTTAGGATATACAAGCTAATTTTGTACTATGTGTTATTTCTACTCATAAAGTTTAAGTGTTTCCAATAAGAATGTATTTGTCTTTACTCTGCAACACTGTATTTCCTTATAACGTAGTATTCCTACATATTCTTTCGGGAGAAAACTCTCCTGTGCGTTCTCTTTTGAGGCTTCACGTTTAGACGTACACGCCACACCAAATCTTTTTGAGTTACAACTTGTTGTTTAGGAGATACAAGCTTATTTTTTAACGATGAATTATTTCTTCTCTTAAATTTTAAGTGTTTCCAATATGTATATATTTGCCTCTACTCTGCAACACTGTATTTCCTTATAACGTGGTATTCTTACATATTCTTTCAAGAGAAAACTCTCCTGTGCGTTCTCTTTGGAGGCTACACGCTTAGACATTCATGCAACACCAAAGCTTTTCGAGTTACAACGTGTTGTTTAGGAAAAACAAGATAATTTCGCATGATGCGGGATTTCCTTAAAACGTGGTTTTCTGACAAATTTTGATGAAAGAAAATTCTTCTGTGGGTTCTCTTTTGAGGCTACACGTTTAGACGTACACGCCACACCAAATCCTTTCGAGTTATAACGTGTTGTTTAGGATATATAAACTAATATTTACTATGTGTTATTTCTTCTCATAAAGCTTAAGTGTTTCCAATAAGAATGCATTTGTCTTTACTCTGCAACACTGTATTATCTTATAACGTGGTATTCCTACATATTCTTTTGGAAGAAAACTCTCCTGTGCATTCTCTTTTGAGGCTACACGCTTAGACATACACGCAACACCAAAGCTTTTCGAGTTACAACGTGTTGTTTAGGAAAAACAGGATAATTTCGCATGATGCGTGATTTCCTTAAAACGTGGTTTTCTGACAAATATTGATGAAAGAAAATTCTCCTGTCGGTTCTCTTTTGAGGCTACACGTTTAGACGTACACGCCACATCTAATCCTTTCAAGTTATAACGTGTTGTTTAGGATATACAAACTAATTTTTACTATGTGTTATTTCCTCTCGTAAAGCTTAAGTGTTTCCAATAAGTATGCATTTGTCTTTACTCTGCAACACTGTATTTCCTTATAACCTAGTGTTCCTACATATTCTTTCGGGAGAAAACTCTCCTGTGCGTTCTCTTTTGAGGCTACACGTTTAGACATACACGCCACACCAAATCTTTTGAGTTACAACTTGTTGTTTAGGAGGTACAAGCTTATTTTTTAACGATGAATTATTTCTTCTCTTAAAGTTTAAGTGTTTCCAATATGTATATATTTGCCTCTACTCTGCAACACTGTATTTCCTTATAACGTGGTATTCTTACATATTCTTTCGAGAGAAAACTCTCCTGTGCGTTCTCTTTGGAGGCTACACGCTTAGACATTCACGCAACACCAAAGCTTTTCTAGTTACAACGTGTTGTTTAGGAAAAACAAGATAATTTCGCACGATGCGGGATTTCCTTAAAACGTGGTTTTCTGACAAATTTTGATGAAAGAAAATTCTTCTGTGGGTTCTCTTTTGAGGCTACACGTTTAGACGTACACGCCACACCAAATCCTTTCGAGTTATAACGTGTTGTTTAGGATATATAAACTAATATTTACTATGTGTTATTTCTTCTCATAAAGCTTAAGTGTTTCCAATAAGAATGCATTTGTCTTTACTCTGCAACACTGTATTATCTTATAACGTGGTATTCCTACATATTCTTTTGGAAGAAAACTCTCCTGTGCATTCTCTTTTGAGGACACACGCTTAGACATACACGCAACACCAAAGCTTTTCGAGTTACAACGTGTTGTTTAGGAAAAACAGGATAATTTCGCATGATGCGTGATTTCCTTAAAACGTGGTTTTCTGACAAATATTGATGAAAGAAAATTCTCCTGTGGGTTCTCTTTTGAGGCTACACGTTTAGACGTACACGCCACATCTAATCCTTTCAAGTTATAACGTGTTGTTTAGGATATACAAACTAATTTTTACTATGTGTTATTTCCTCTCGTAAAGCTTAAGTGTTTCCAATAAGTATGCATTTGTCTTTACTCTGCAACACTGTATTTCCTTATAACGTAGTGTTCCTACATATTCTTTCGGGAGAAAACTCTCCTGTGCGTTCTCTTTTGAGGCTACACGTTTAGACATACACGCCACACCAAATCTTTTTGAGTTACAACTTGTTGTTTAGGAGGTACAAGCTTATTTTTTAACGATGAATTATTTCTTCTCTTAAAGTTTAAGTGTTTCCAATATGTATATATTTGCCTCTACTCTGCAACACTGTATTTCCTTATAACGTGGTATTCTTACATATTCTTTCGAGAGAAAACTCTCCTGTGCGTTCTCTTTGGAGGCTACACGCTTAGACATTCACCCAACACCAAAGCTTTTCGAGTTACAACGTGTTGTTTAGGAAAAACAAGATAATTTCGCATGATGGGGATTTCCTTAAAACGTGGTTTTCTGACAAATTTTGACGAAAGAAAATTCTCCTGTGGGTTCTGTTTTGAGGCTTCACGTTTAGACGTACACGCCACACCAAATCCTTTCGAGTTCTAACGTGTTGTTTAGGATATACAAGCTAATTTTGTACTATGTGTTATTTCTACTCATAAAGTTTAAGTGTTTCCAATAAGAATGTATTTGTCTTTACTCTGCAACACTGTATTTCCTTATAACGTAGTATTCCTACATATTCTTTCGGGAGAAAACTCTCCTGTGCGTTCTCTTTTGAGGCTTCACGTTTAGACGTACACGCCACACCAAATCTTTTTGAGTTACAACTTGTTGTTTAGGAGATACAAGCTTATTTTTTAACGATGAATTATTTCTTCTCTTAAATTTTAAGTGTTTCCAATATGTATATATTTGCCTCTACTCTGCAACACTGTATTTCCTTATAACGTGGTATTCTTACATATTCTTTCAAGAGAAAACTCTCCTGTGCGTTCTCTTTGGAGGCTACACGCTTAGACATTCATGCAACACCAAAGCTTTTCGAGTTACAACGTGTTGTTTAGGAAAAACAAGATAATTTCGCATGATGCGGGATTTCCTTAAAACGTGGTTTTCTGACAAATTTTGATGAAAGAAAATTCTTCTGTGGGTTCTCTTTTGAGGCTACACGTTTAGACGTACACGCCACACCAAATCCTTTCGAGTTATAACGTGTTGTTTAGGATATACAAACTAATATTTACTATGTGTTATTTCTTCTCGTAAAACTTAAGTGTTTCCAATAAGAATGCATTTGTCTTTACTCTGCAACACTGTATTTCCATATAACGTGGTATTCCTACATATTCTTTTGGAAGAAAACTCTCCTGTGCGTTCTCTTTTGAGGCTACACGCTTAGACATACACGCAACACCAAAGCTTTTCGAGTTACAACGTGTTGTTTAGGAAAAACAAGATAATTTCGCATGATGCGGGATTTCCTTAAAACGTGGTTTTCTGACAAATATTGATGAAAGAAAATTCTCCTGTGGGTTCTCTTTTGAGGCTACACGTTTAGACGTACATGCCACACCTAAAATTTTCAAGTTATAACGTGTTGTTTAGGATATACAAACTAATTTTTACTATGTGTTATTTCCTCTCGTAAAGCTTAAGTGTTTCCAATAAGTATGCATTTGTCTTTACTCTGCAACACTGTATTTCCTTATAACGTGGTATTCCTACATATTCTTTCGGAAGAAAACTCTCCTGTGCCTTCTCTTTTGAGGCTACATGCTTAGACATACACGCAACACCAAAGCTTTCCGAGTTACAACATGTTGTTTAGGAAAAACAAGATAATTTCGCACGATGCGGTATTTCCTTAAAACGTGGTTTTCTGACAAATTTTGACGAATGAAAACTCTCCTGTGGGTTCTCTTTTGAGGCTACACCTTTAGACATACACGCCACACCAAATCTTGTCGAGTTAAAACGTGTTGTTTAGGAGATACGAGCTAATTTTGCATGATGCGTTATTTCTTCTCCTAAAGTGTTTCCAATAAGTACATATTTGTCTAAATTCTGCAACATTGTATTTCCTTATAACGTGGTATTCTTACATATTCTTTGAGAGAAAACTATCCTGTGCGTTCTCTTTGGAGACTACACGCTTAGACATACACGCACCACCAAAGCTTTCGAGTTACAACGCGTTGATTAGGAAAAACAAGATAATTTTGCACGATGCAGGATTTCCTTAAAACGTGGTTTTCTGACAAATTTTGACGAAAGAAAACTCTCCTGTGGGTTCTCTTTTGAGGCTACACTTTTAGACGTACAGGCCACACCAAATCTTTTCGAGTCACAACGTGTTGTTTAGGACATACAAGCTAATTTTGCAAGATGCGTTATTTCTCTCATAAAGTGCTTCCATTACGTACATATTTTACTTTACTCTGCCACACTGTATTTCCTTATAACGTGGTATTCTTACATATTCTTTCGAGAGAAATCTCTCCTGTGCGTTCTCTTTGGAGGCTATACGCTTAGATATTCACGCAACACCAAAGCTTTTCTAGTTACAACATGTTGTTTTGGAAAAGCAAGATAATTTCGCATGATGCGGGATTCCCTTAAAACGTGGTTTTCTGAAAAGTTTTGAGGAAAGAAAATTCTCCTGTGGGTTCTCTTTTGAGGCTACACGTTTAGACGCACACGCCACACCAAATCCTTTCGAGTTATAACGTGTTGTTTAGGATATACAAGCTAATATTGTACTATGTGTTATTTCTTCTGGTAAAGCTTAACTGTTTCTAATAAGTATGTATATGTCTTTACTCTGCAACACTGTATTTCCTTATAACGTGGTATTCCTACATATGCTTTCGGGAGAAAACTCCCCTGTGCGTTCTCTTTTGAGGCTACACCTTAGACGTACATGCCACACCAAATCTTTTTGAGTTACAACTTGTTGTTTAGGAGATACAAGCTAATTTTTTAAAGATGAATTATTTATTCTCGTAAAGTTTAAGTGTTTCCAATACGTATGTATTTGCCTCTACTCTGCAACACTGTATTTCCTTATAACGTGGTATTCTTACATATTCTTTCGAGAGAAATCTCTCCTGTGCGTTCTCTTTGGAGGCTATACGCTTAGATATTCACGCAACACCAAAGCTTTTCTA